>NW_015660510.1:353303-385888 GCF_001515625.1 Sinocyclocheilus rhinocerous | reverse complement strand
AACTTCCGCGTCTTCATGGAGAGCGCAGGTCATGGTTGCTTAGCAACGGCAGACGCCTCCGGAGCGCAAGCGCCCGAATGCTTGAAAGCGGCGCGCCTAGCGTTTTCCACGCGTTTTTAGGCGCGCCATGTGAACGGCCCCTTACACAACTCTGTTGCTGACCCGGAGAAACAAACTGCATGCACTGTTCCCTTAACGCTGGGTTCTTTGGGAAGCTGAACATCTTTCCCTCACAACCAAAAACACATTGCCAGTCACGACCAGCATTTTTGATCATTTTCGCAAAATTGTCCTGGCCCCCAGAATATTTTGTTGTATGAATGTCTGAACATGCAATATGTCAAGAAAGAACAGAGCATCTGCTTTAAAAAAATTTGGGTAAAATTATTTTTCCTATGTCAGCATTCTTCATCATCAAGGCAAAAATGACAATTATACTCATGGCGGTTCTGGTGACATTATCAATGTGGCTTTCTCCAGTTCTGAATGTGTTGACTAGGCACTGTGCATTTGCTGAAGTATATAAATGTAATGTATAAAATGTGTTTGTATGTGAATCTGATTGTAAGTTTAGGGTTCATATACAGTAAACAGAACTTTCTAAATCTGAAGTCAGAGTGGATGTTTGATGAAAATGAATGCATGCAAACATACCTATTGGTGTTTTGTACTGTCATCGGTGTTTATTTCAGCTGTAAACTGCAGCGAATTGATTGTGTAGGTATGATTTTAGAGTTTTGTAAAAATGTAGTTGGTGTAGCCTGGATTGGAAAATATAACTGGATAAATACAACCACTTCCCTGATTTGTCTAAACCAACTCATCAGAGTTTTGAGTGTTTCATAGAAATTTGCAGCCTGTTGTCAGACAGCAGTGCCAACAGCACACGAATGAAAGGACCCCAGGGTTCAGCTCTATGTATGCACCGTCGTGGTGCTCAATGCCAATAAAACTCTTCACGATAGCTCCTCTCAGCATATCAGTGCAGCTGTTTATGATGCAAAAAAGCAAATCTGCTGATAAAAGTCACGAGTGTCAAAATGTCAGCACAGAAAAACATGTTTACTTTGGAAAGACGTCTCTTACATAAGAGCTGCTCCGTGTCGTACTCTCCCTTCAGTTGTGTAAGCAGTCCCCGCAGAATAGTGCTTCTCTTGAAGTAATTAGGAGGTTCACATTATCTGGGCCCACCCTGAGCCACTCTGGATGACCAGCGGCTCCCCTCCCCCATCCCGCTGACCTCCACTGGGTCTGAATCCTCCCCAGACCACCACGGGGGCCTGAAGTGATGTTTAAGGGTCTGGTGAGGCAACTCAGCGGCACCGATTGATTGTGGATTTATCTGTGGATGGAGATGCAGCCAACATGTACCATCCATCACAATCGGCATCTACTCCAACAACACCCATATTCTGTGATACACAGACAGAATTACAAACTAAACCGGTGAATAAATACATGAAAATGATCCATCGCTCAGGATTACTGCAGAAACGTAGTTCTTTATAGTTCATGCCAAGGACTCATATTTTGCAAAATGCTGTAGCTTAACAATTATGCAGTCAGATGCATCTTTTTCCATCAACGGCCATCTAAAAGTAGCTTTGTATTCACACCACCTTGGAAAAGTCAGCAAGAATAACTTGTGTAAATGAAGGTGAAAGGAGGAGATGCCTCAGTGCACTAAATTAACTGCTTTTGTTTGAAAGCATATAATAAATTCATCATATAATAAATTTACTGCCTGGTGCAAATCTTTAACATGTTTGCTACAACTTATTAATATTCAGTAGAAAAGTTCAGCCAAGCTTCATTACTAATATATTACTATATACGAATTCACATTTTGTAAGCTTTTTTAAAATATTATTTTATTAGAAATGTCATTTAAAATGTCACATTTTATAGGACATTTCTGACTAGTAGAATTTCTTTACTCCGCTACTAAAATGACAAAACTGATAATGTAATATTAATAAATAAATAAATGGTCTCTGTAGTAAAATACACTTTGATGACTATACTTCTTAACACACTTACTGTAAGTACACTTTTTTTTAAAAGTGCACTTATTAATGTCAAATGAAAGTTTTACTTTAAATCACATTTTAAATTTTAATGTTTTAATATTTTGTCATGATTTCAAGAATTATACTCATTTTGATGTGTTGACTAATATACTAAAGCACATTCGATATTACATTTTATATTTTAAATGTAGTAAATTGCAACTTCATCAATACAAATGTGTAATTACAAACATAGTTAAATGCATGACAGATTTCAATAGAAATGACGTTAAACTGTATTTTAGTTCATAAATGCTTGTTTTAGTTCATATCATAAATGCCTGTCAGTACATTCAGCAGTACACTCATATTTCAAAGACAATAGAATTAGGAAATTACATATAAAAGGTACTTAAATCCTACCTCAGTGGGTAAAAAAAAAAAAGACACTTTAAATTTCAACTAGTTGCATTTTCCATACATTTAAACTATAACACATGAAACACATGTAAGATGAAACACATATAACACATTTTAATTTAATTTAGGACCCACTTTATATTAAGTGGCCTTAACAACTATGTACTTACATTTAAATTAATAATTTGGTACAATGCACTTATTGTGTACATACATGTTTTTACATTGTACTTATATTTTAAAAATACCTGCATGTAATTACATTTGTAATTAATTTCTGTAATTACATTTATAATTACACAGTTGACCCATTCCTTACACCTTAACCCACCCTTAAACCTACCCATACCACCAAACCTGTCTCTAACCTTACCCATATCCCACCTCAATAGCAGCAAAAGTGTTTTACAATACAATATGAACACAATAAGTGCATTGTACTTAATTTTTGATGTAAGTACATAGTAGTTAAGGCCACTTAATATAAAGTGGGGCCTTAATTTAAATTAGTATGCAAAGAGTCCAAAACATTACATTCAGTTCACACTTAAGTATATTCTTGTAAAGTACATTATTTCGGTAAAAAGTACACTTAAAAAAATAAATAAATAAATAAATCACGAGTAGCTTGGCAAACCACAGTTTCCAAGTATATCAAGTTCGGCTTCCCCAGCACTTTCTAGTAAACCACAGGATCTTGATGAAGAGTTGTGATGGAGAGATGTGAGCATGTTTGTGGCTGTTTTTGTCAGGATGTACATGGCTGTGAATTACATGTGCTCCTGACATGCAGCATGACTGTGCAAATGTTCCAGTTCATTTCAACACTCTTGCACACATTCACTCACTTCTGCCAGACTTAATTTTAGTCTGCTACATGTAAGCACACACTCTAGGAAAAGTCTGTAAAAATAGGCCACAATGTACTGTACACGTCAGTGAAAGTGACGTGACATGTGGCCAAGTATGGTGTCCCATACTCAGGATTTGTGCTCTGTATTTAAACCATCCAAGTGCACACACACAGCAGTGAGTAGTGAACACACACACACACCTGGAGCAGTGGGCAGCCATTTTTGCTGCGGCACCTGGAGAGCAGTTGGGGGTTCGGTGCCTTGCTCAAGGGTTTCACCTCAGTCGTGGTATTGAAGGTGGAAGAGAGCGCTGGTTATTCACTACCCCCACCGACAATTCCTGCCGGTACCGAGACTCGAACCTGCGACCTTTTGGGTAACAAGTTCAACTAACCATTAGGCCACAACTGCCCCCCTGTGAGTAATATGAAAGATTTCTCCATAATGATTTTCACAGGTTTTCCCTGTATTACACATTGCATTGTGTTTTAATGTTAAAGGAAATGTCTGTAAACTTAATACATGATGTGGCTGAAAATTACGTGTACTATTTCTGTTTCTGTACCTTTTCTAATCTTTTTTGTTTCTTTACAGTGCATACAGTACTACTTTAGTGATATAACCAGCATACATGCTAATAAAATACAAACATCATGTAGAATAGCAGTGTTGCTTCAGGATTTTACATCAAGCGGTGACTCAATTACATAATTATGTATAAAGTTATAAAAAATGGCAGAGATGTATTACTACAGTATTACCATGAACGGCATATGCAATAATTCTTAACATGTCATATGAATGAGCTTTGAGTTTTGATGGTTATCCACTGCATAAAACAAATTGTGGTCGACGCAAACCATGTTTATTCTCATTGCAATGTAACCTATATGATGTAGTTTGGATCAAATTTTCTTTGACTATCTTTCTCTGCACTCTATAGAGTATTACTCTGAGAAAAAGAGGCCAACTACAACAAATCCGAAATATTCTCGTTGCCCTCCAAAAGCAACACTTTCCAGCACTTTATAGCTCATTTAAGTCAATCGGTCATCCTGCTGTTTTACTGTAAGACAGGCTCCTATCCGTTCACCTAAGGACCGGTTTATTCCACATCAGAGGTGATCAAACCGAATCAAGAGTATCACACAGTATATGCGTCATGGTCCACGGTCCACACACTCACTACTATTTCAAAACACTGAAATCTGCTGAGAATAGGTGTTACTTATTATTGTAAGACATTTTAATTGATTTTTTATTAAGAGAGACACTTGAGACACATCTTAGGAGTGATTAATGGGATGGATGTTATGTGGTGCGTAATGGGCATCAGTTTTCCAAGCATGTGCTTATTTGATCTGACATTGGGAAGAAGTCGTGTATGCCAAGAGACAATATGTGAATTACGATCATTTGTCTTGAATTGGAAAACGCACAAGTTCTGTGGCGTGTCACTGCTTTGTTGGTGGCCTCCGCTCAGGACAAAAAAAAATAAAGTCTTAGTTCATGTTTGACCACAAATCTTGTTAAACAGGCATGAAGTCACCATCTGCGTTCATAATGGAAGTGAATTAAGACGGAGAAAGGATGTTTCACAGGGGAAAGCATGACTTTGCATTTGTCAGCAGGAGTCTGGGTAGTTTCTGAAATTTTGCAACTGGTCAGTTAATAGTTGTGAATAAATATGACTAAAGAGATTAATCTGCCAGACTCTGTCAAATAGCGTAAGATGTGTCAGTGGGTAAACGCTATCACTTACAAAAACATTTAAAGGAAAAATCTGTCATCATTTACTCAGCTCGTGCCGTTCCAAACCTGAATGACTTCTCTGGAAAACTTAGGGAAAAGGTGGCACGTCTTACCCCAACTCCTACGCACAAACACGTGGTGGAGTGTGGTTTAAGCGTAATGTTTGAGGATGTCATTTAAGCCGGGCTGTATGAATCTCTCTAGCCCTGTAAAGATACAGACACAGGAGGCTGATGTTGCTCTTGGGAGCTGCTGTCCTATAAACGTCCTTTCCCCTGCAAATCAGTGTTTTACTACAGGCTAAACACCTTTATTTTACAGCTCGCAGTGTCTTTTTGACAGATTTTCCCCTTTAGACATAAAGGCACAACATTTAACCGGGGCTAGTTGTCACGTAGGGAAGTGCGAGATGAGTGTGGCTACATTGTAGAATTTGGTTTGAAAATTCTAGTTCAAACTGAACTTTTTAAAGTGTAAATTATTAACTTTCAATTTTGACAAATTCCAATATGTGGAAGTTACTTTTCTGTTGGCCAAAACAATGGTTTGTTATTTGCCCATGTTACCTTTGTATATTACATTTCTACTGTTGTTTTGTGTTCTGCTTAAATTTCGCAGAACAGTTTTCCATTGTGACAACTTACCCCACAACAAAGTGGCAACAGATCTTGTTAAAGAGCTGTTCAGTTTGTAGTTCTAAAGGTTCCCTCTGAAACATGGGTTTGTAGAATGGCAGTGTTTAATTTATGAATAAAACAGAGTCTGTGGTTTCTGATACTTGCAGAGTCATTCGACAATTGTTCAGCAACATAAATTACACAGTCAGACCTCAAACAAGAATCCACTTCAAGTGACTCAGAATCCATTTCTAAATATTTCATCTGTTGGTAATCCTTGAAAAATTCAGGATGAAGAGATATTTTCAAGTTTGTAAATTTAAAAGATGGAGAATCATGACATTTATGTGGATCTACTTCCAGATATGATGCCACTACATGATGGAAAGAAGATCATTAATAAAAATAAAGGAAGTGATAGCTTTATGCATTTGTGTGGAAATGTCCAGTGGTGTGACGTGCTAAAATGCATCTAAAATTGCTTTAAACTGCATTATTCTAATTGCATTAACATGTAGTTTGTGACCTCATATTAACTGGGAGAACACAATATGTGCACTTTTAAAAATAAATAAATAATAAACTGACTAGTGACTAGTTACAGCATCTACAGCATAACATATACGTGCTTATAAATAAGTAAAGTAGAGACGTGACTTTGTAATATTGTTTCAACATGTTATGCTGAATGAATACAATATTCTCATATTCAAATAGTTTTAAAAATTAATGTCACTGCTGGAGTGAGCCATGACAGCAATTAAAAACATGACCATTATAGTGAAATTGTACTGTCTTTATATTGTTCTATTTTACAAAAGTTAATTCGGTTTTGATTAAATGTTGTTTAGACATGCTGATGTTGCCAGACTGAGTTTGAGAAGCTGTCAGTGTTCATCTCAGGGCTTATTAAGAGAAGTGGGAGTCTGTGTTTAGAGTGATGTCAGTGAAGTTCACCCTGAAGCCTCTGGAAAGTCATTAACTAACAATGAGTGAACTTAAGTGGCTATACAAGAACCTCGCCCTCTAAATCCCATGGTGGCTCTTTTTGGACAAGTTTTGTATATGTATTATAGTTGTGAAGTTTTGTAGATGTGTTTTTACTTAATAGGTTAGTTGCATCTTCAAACAGCATCACCAACATAACAGCAAAGATATATTTGAGAAACGTGGCTCATAGAACAATTTAAAGATGACAAGATGCATTAAAGGAAAAGTTCACCCAAAGTGAAATTTTGCTGAATGATGAGTTTGTTTCTTCATAGGAACTGATTGATTGGAGAAATGTAGCATTGCATCACTTGTTAACCAATGGATCCTCTGCAGTGAATGGGTGCCGTCAGAATGAGAGTCCAAACAGCTGATAAAAACATCACAATAATCCACAAGTAATCCACACCACTCCATCAGTTAATGTCTTGTGAAGCAACAAAAAGCTGCGTATTTGTAAGAAACATCCATTATTAAGATTTTTTTTTTTACTTTAAACCCTCGCTTCTGGCCAAAATACCAGTTCATGATCCATATTAATCTTTCCTACAGTGAAATACTCTCACATCAAAATCCACCCACATATTTGTTTTAGGGATGCACGATATTATCGGACCAATATCGGAATCGGCCGATAATGGCTTTAAATGTAAATATCGGCTTCGGCCCGATATGAAAAATTATGCCGATATGTCTCGCCGATAAGAGGAATACATTAACTCAAATGTGCTCAGGGTGTGCTAGCGATTAGATCACGTCAACAGTGCGATTAGATCATGTCAGCATTGTGGCTCATTCTCAAAGCAAAATTTTGCCCGAATGGTTATTGGATTCACTGTTTTGTATCTCTGCATTTAAACTGAGAATGCACATACAGAATGATGTGTTTGATGTATGATAGAGTAAACAGTAATAGCACGTGCAGCGGCAGCAGTGACAACCTCTTTTGCTTTAGACCATTTACAAATGTTATCATAAAATAAAATGTCCATTTCCCACAAGTTGATATGATTCTTTAGGGTCTTAATGAAAAGTCTGTAACATAGTTTGGTTAAAATTTCTCAATGGTAGTGTAAAAAACACCTTTTTTACCCTGTCAAAAACAGCTCTTTTCAGATCAAGCCGTTTTTGTAGCATTTTCCTTTAAATGTTAATGAGCTCTGCTGACCCCGCCCCTCTCTTCCGAGCTGCTCTCACAGACTGTTTACTTTAGCTGTATTCATCGTGAAACTTGCTAATTAGCACATTATTAGGAAAGGCGATTTGCAAAGATTCATTACAAAACATTATACTCACTTCTTCTGTAGATGAGGCTGGATCACGAATGATTCGCCTAAGGTAAGACACCAGTCCAGTCTGTGCTGAAACGCTACTGTCGATCAAACTATCGTGGGAGGGGCCTGCTTTTGTGACGTCACACAGACAGGCATCTGAGATCGGCTCGATTTGAGAAAGGGGAAACATATAACACGATAAAAAAAAAAACACTGGGTGGATTTTTATCATTATAGGGTGGTTGTGTACACACACTGCCAACACACATTTCAGTTCAAACAACTTGTAAAAGTGCATGTAGCATCCTATGACCCCTTTAAGGTTACCACTGCATCTTTCTGAAAAAAAATATGCAGTGATTAATATATAGTTTATTTATAGTTATTTTCAAATCTTCAATGTACTGTCATTATAAAATGACTTTATTATTGTTTATATCATTCTAACAAATAAGTTCCTGTTAAAAACGAACCAAAATTTAAAATAATTATATATCGGTATCGGGCAAAATGAGTTGAAAATAATCGGCATATCGGATATCGGCAAAAATCCAATATTGTGCTACCCTAATTTGTTTAGTGCTGTTTTGGACTATTTTTGCTTGTAAATGGTGCTTGATCTGTGCATATTTCTCTCCTGATTCAGACCAGACCACTTTTAGACTGGAAAAAACATTATTATGGATTATGTACTCATATTTTACTCATATTTTAGAATGCAACAATTTGAAGTTCTTAATGATGGATTCTTATGATGGAATCTTAATGATGGATTTTTGTTTCTTACAAACACACATCTTTTGGCTTCCCAGGACATTAACTGATGGACTGGAGTGGTGTGGATTATTGTGAGGTTTTTATCAGCTGTTTGGACTCTCATTCTGATGGCACCCATTCACTGCAAAGGATCCTTTGGAAATTGGAACTAACACTATAGCCACAATGACTTTAAAAATGGCCAATACTGATCACTATGCTGATCATTTATGCCAGTTTTCTGCAGTTGATGTGATGTCAGCAGAGAGTTTATGATGCTGTGTTTGTGGTATTTTGGTCAATTGTAAGAAATGGACCGTGAGGCTGAATTCATGCTGTCTAATGAGGTAAATCAATTTAATGTAGGCCTTTGTGCTTCTGTGAATGCATGAAGACAAAGAGGCGGGCACATGAAGACCTAAGACGTCTATGAGGTGTGAAAGAAAGTAAATAAAGAATGTGAGGCTTTGTAAAGATGAGGGGGTGCTCTTGAGGTTGTGATTAGCAGCTCAGTGGGTTTTCAGGCAGTCACTGAACCAGACCTGTGTGTGTGTGTGTGTGTGTGTGTGTTTTCACCAGACCACACCAGGCCACCCGCCACTGACAGGGTCAAAAGGCCAGGGGTCAGGGGAGGTCATGCCTGCTACAGCTAATTATACGACAGCCTATATCCTCCCCTCTGACCACAGACAGGGGAAAGGGGATTATGGAAAATATGTCGGGAAGTTATGAGAACGCCCCATAGAGTTATCCTCCATGTCGGAAATGAAGAAGGAAAAAAGAGCTAGTTTGTTATTAGAGTCCATGCTGAGGAGAAAAACACTAAATACTTTTAGAGTTCAAAAGATCTTTTGAAACATAAGCAGTAAGTGTTGAGGTCGTGGTGAAGTAAATAAAATAAAAAAATCTGGTTAGGGGTGAGTAAGTCTTTATTTCACAGTAGGAGGTTTTTACACAGCAAAATAATATTTCTTGATTTAAGTAAAAGTGTGTGTGTGTGTTTTCACCAGACCACACCAGGCCACCCGCCACTGACAGGGTCAAAAGGCCAGGGGTCAGGGGAGGTCATGCCTGCTACAGCTAATTATACGACAGCCTATATCCTCCCCTCTGACCACAGACAGGGGAAAGGGGATTATGGAAAATATGTCGGGAAGTTATGAGAACGCCCCATAGAGTTATCCTCCATGTCGGAAATGAAGAAGGAAAAAAGAGCTAGTTTGTTATTAGAGTCCATGCTGAGGAGAAAAACACTAAATACTTTTAGAGTTCAACAGATCTTTTGAAACATAAGCAGTAAGTGTTGAGGTCGTGGTGAAGTAAATAAAAAAAAAAAATCTGGTTAGGGGTGAGTAAGTCTTTATTTCACAGTAGGAGGTTTTTACACAACAAAATAATATTTCTTGATTTAAGTAAAAATAACAAAACATCCTTAAAACAAGATGAATTTACTTCAGAAGCAAAATTGCACAAGATTGGCTTGTTTTCAAAGAATACATCTTGAATTGTTTATCTTTCTTAAGCAATTGGCCAACCTTTTCCTTCTTGTAGGGAGAAAATTGTGTTATCTTATGCAATTCTGATAAAAAAAAAAAAAGTAAATAAATAAATAAATAAAAGTCAACGTAATGGTGTATATCACAATATAGATTTCTTTGCTGGAAATTCAACTATAAATAGCTTGCTGTATATACCATTCATAAGTTTAGGGTCAGTACCATTTTTAATGCTTTGAAAAAGTCTCTTCTGTTCACCAAGGTTGCATTTATTTGATCAAAAATAAAATAAAAACTAAAATATTGTGAAATATCATTACAATTTAAAATAGCTGTATACTGTGTGAATCTATGTTAAAATGTAATTGATTCATGTGATCAAAGCTGAATTTTCAGCATCATTACTCCAGTCTTCAGTGTCACATGATCTTCAGAAATCATTCTAATATGCTGATTTGCTGCTCAAGAAACTTTTCTTTTCATTGCCAATGTTATAAAAAGTTGTGCTGCTTCAGATTATTTTTGTGAAACTTTGATACATTCATCTTCGATGAATAGAACACTCCGAAGAACATTCAGAACTTATTTGAAATATAAATAATTTATTTGAAATAGAAATATTTTGTAACATAAATATATTTCCTGACACTTTTTATCAGTTTACTGAATCCTTGCTAAATAAAACTGTTAATTTCTTTAAAAAAAGACCACAAACTTTTGAATGATAGTGTATAAAATGTAATAATTAATGTGATTAATGTCTATTTTTGAATATTTCAGTGTATTAAATACTTTGAAAGGTGCTTCATTTCAATTAACTGTTAATGGAACTTTTATGGATGACCAATCAGCAAGTTTGGCATGAACACAAATATAATGTTTTGACATTATGAAACACTTAAAAGCTCAAAATTTAAAACGTAATTCTGACTGGATGAGCCACTGCCAAAGCTGCAGTAAATCAGTATACTCACAGCTGAATTCAGTATTAATGCACCATGTTGAGGCACTTCTCGACAACCACAAACAACTAAACTTCTCTTTACATATTTAAGACACGTTCCACTCTATATTTTCACAGTACTGCGTATTGCTTTGTCACTCTCACATGTAACCGATTTTAACCGTCATACCTTTTTTTATATACCTTTATCAGGACCTGCTCCTGCGGCATGTAAGTGCATGTATTTGGCGTGAGGAGGATGTGGTTAATGTCAGAGAAAACCATCTGCTGCCCTCTGCCATATCTGTATAGTGTGTGTGCAACAATATTACGGTTCTGTGTGTTTTGGCTTGTTTCTGAGGCTAATCCCAGTGAGGTTTGGGGTGGGTCATCCCGGCCGTATCAATCACCCTCAGACAAACTAACAGTCTGAATCATAACATGTGTTCAGTGTTTCAGCTCAGCTGAGCTAACAGGACCAGAACATGCTGTGTGTGTGGACAAGGCCTGGTCTAACTCAAAACCAGCACAACTGTCCATTCATGAACAATGAGTGCAGTCGCACTGGCATTTCCATGCAAAGAAGAAAGTTGTGCTAAAGAATGTGCCTTTAACAAATAATGAAGTCAGGATCGACTGGATTTAGAAAACTTAAGTTAAACAGCTGCATGCTTGAGCTCTGGCTTGAGAATATATTTCGTTTCTGTGGGTAAAGATGTACAGAAATTCTGCCTTTTCTTCTCAATCATTTAATAATTTGTGAGTTTGTCTCAATTGCTTAAGACACATTTCATGAAACAATTAACCATTTTTAAAACAATACTGTCCAGAACACACTTGTGAGATCATGTCAAAATGCTACAACAAACAGTCTCTGGTCTCTGTCAGCTTTCATTTGTATGAAAAAGAGAGCAAAAACTTTCTTTACTTTATCTTTTTGTGTTCCACTGAAGAAAGAAAACCATATTAGAACAAATTCTTTTAAAACTATTATGCAGAGCAATCACAGCTCATATGGCTACTGGCGATGATTAGTTCAAGCAAAGAAAATGTAATTTTCTATGCATATACATTTCTATTCATCAAAAAAATCCCGAAAAATAAATGTATCATGGTTTCCACATAAATCAGCAGCACAACTGTTTTAATAATCAGAAATGTTTATTGAGCTGCAAATCAGCATATTAGAATGATTTCTGAAGGATCATGTGAGACTGAAGACTGGGGTAATGATGCTGAAAATTAAATTTTGTTCACAGCAATAAATTATGTTTTACAATATATTCACATAGAATACAGTTATTTTAAACTGTAATAAATAATTTTAAAAATATTTATGTAAAAAATAATATTGTTGTTACTATATTTTGATCAAAGAAACGCAGCCTTTGTAAACATAAAAAAAAAAAAAAACTGGAACATCTCTACAAATGTTCATCCAAGCCAGAATTTTTTGGTACAAAGTACACATTACAATGTGCAAACCATAAATATTGGTTAAGTGAGTCAAACTACTTTAAACGCAAGTTCAGATTACTACAACAAACGTACCTTGCTTAAGTGACTGTGTAATTCACTGAAATCCAGTGACAGCATGTACTAACAATCACAGTGTATACAAAGCCTTTTCCACTGAATGTATCCCCTGGCAACTGGAAAACGTACAATAAATTACAGTAGGTAATGGCCGACATGGTACAGTGATGCCAGTAGGCGCATAATGAGTAAGTGAAATAGCTGTAGTGTGGTTTGACTGAGTTATGTTGGCCCGTGAGGATCTGGGTGGGTCTGGATGTGGAGCTTGTTGTCTTTACACACAGCTCCTCTGGGATTGTCACTGGGATCATGTTTTATTAGATTATTGGATAGATCAGTCAAATCAATGTCACCAAGCATGTTGCTGCACCTCTGTAGTTGCACAATATCCCAGGCGGGGCGGCACGATTTGGCAAAACAATCATATTGCAATTGATTTGACTGTAATATGCTAAACATTTATAATCACATGTTCCTGTTGCTTACATATCAAAAGTCACACTGAAAAACTAGGATGTGATGCTCAAAATGGAGTCATGTTTTTTCTAGCAAAAGTGTGCAACAGTCAGGTTCCAGATGTAAAAAAAAAAGAAAAAAACATTTATTTTCTCCATGGAGGAATTGATTTTGATTGATAACTTATAAACCTTTGATGACACACCTATTGTGAGGTACGAGGTTGTTAATCGATGGTGTTTGCTTTTGGTGAAGCCATCAGTCTGCATAATTTGAACTTATTATTATTTTTTTTTTTTCATGTTTAACAGCAGCATTCCTGGTAAAACTACATTACCCACAATACCCATAAAATCTCCACCAATCAAAGAACTGAAACTATTTGCGCCAAAAGAATTATTTTGTACCAGCCCACTACCATGAAGCACAGAGAATGACATCGAGTCAGTTTCTCTAAGCTCTCAAATGACATATTTTACATTTATTGCAAATTGTGCATATAAAAATACTTATTGTTTCTATATAACATCTTTAAATCAAGATTAAGTATAATATAGTTTTTAATTGATATCTGCAATGCTTCTTGAGATTGTTGTTTTTTAACCACAGTACAGCCATTAAGTAGAGAAGCTGGCACTTTGTCTTTTTGATTTTTAAATGCATTTTTGGCTTCAAATCAAAATTTGCAATGTTCTGATTCACCTCATAGCTGGTTGGTTTGGTTCATGGCTTATAACGTTTTAACAAAGACTTTTTTTAATATCTATGATTCAATTGCCACTGAAAAAGTTGTTGTGCACTGTTGCACTCTACAGAAATATTTTTCCATTTTATTTTTCCATTTCAAACTTAAAACTTCTCAGAACCTCTTTAAATCAACTTAAAATTCAACATTCAACTCAATGACAAAAAAAAAAAACTCAGTGTTATACTTAACACTGTACGAGAACTCAACTGTTTTTTTTTTTGTCATTGAGTTGAATGTTGAATTTTGAGTTGATTTAAAGAGGTTCTGAGAAGTTTTAAGTGTGAAATGGAAAAATTGCTTCAGACACGGGTCACGACGAGGCGTTCCCCATAGCGACCCCTAGAGGACGCAGTTCGAAGTTCCCATGAAAGGGAACTACTTCAACATGTTAAAAATAAGTTAAATATATATTGCAAAAATAATCACGAAATTGCATTATTTAGTCATACTGTTCGATGTTAGCACCTATTAAAAATAAAAATAATCAAAACTCGATTTCGTTTGTTTCGTGTGTGCGGGGCGCCGGACAAATGGGTGTCTATTAGGTCCGTAAACTTTTGAAACGCATGTGACTTGAGGCTGAGCTCTAATTGGCTCGTTTCAGATTGTACTCTGCGCCCCAGACCCTCCCACTTTTGATTTTAGCAAATCAGTATTGTTTTTATATATTTTGGCCTCATGTGATTGGATATCTCTTCCGCGATGAAAGTAAATTAAATTTTATCTTTACAAAAGACACTTTCACAAGACATTCAAAGTAAAAATAAATAAATAAATACGGATCATGGAGCTTGTTATTTCAAAGTCCTGTCCCCTGAAGCATTGCGGACAACAACACATAAGGTAACTGAAACAATGCAGTTTAACTTGACGCGATCATCGCGGTCCAAGCACAATGGCTTGCGTAGATTATATAGTTATCCAATATGTCTCTTTTCAAGAAAAATATGAGTCTTTATGGATGTACTATTATATGCACAATTTTAAAATATCTTCAATTGGACATACATTTAGTCATGTCTGACAACTTGACAAATATGTTGTCAATACCATTAAAATTAAGAAAAAAAATAAAATAATAATGGTCTATAAGTATTTAGGAGATTGCAGTTTTTGCATATTTATTATATTGGGCTTTATTAAACTTTATAAAAATATAATGAATGTATATGCTATTTTTTTACTACAAGTCAATTTATTGAACAATTTTCACAGTCTTTAAACTTAGATCTCAACTGATTTGATATCCTGTGGCTCCCTCGTGTGGACAACATTAGTATTATGGCCTTCATCTCTAAATCACTTTAAAATAAATGGCTGATATTTATTTGGATGATTACACGTTTAATGATTACTTTACTGATAATACACCCACATTAAATTCAAATGGACTGATTCAGTGTCTTACTTCATGCTTTAACAGCTGAATTATAACAAGAATGATCATCATTAGTAGTAGTAGTTTTAGTATTAGTATTGGTATTGTTGTTAAAAATCCTCATCCTCTGAATTGCTGCTCCTTTATTTATTTATTCATTAATTTGTTTGTTTGTTTTCAAAACTTTTTGTTGTGTGAAAAAGAGAACCTGGCTTTTACCATTTGCAATGTACATTATGCACTTCAGATTTTAAGCGAGGCACCCCACTTCCTCGTTTGAGGTTTGCACCGTATGCAAATTGTATTTCCCTAAGCCTTTTGTGGTTTAGGTGTTTATGACTGTATTCCAATGAACTCTGCAACCCACCTACATTATAAAACCACTGTAGCTTCCTGTTCCTTCTATAAAATCTGCAAACAGCGTCATCAATACAGAGATGTGTGCTGGTGTTGTATAGTGAAAAACTTACTTCACACTCATTAGGTCGTCTGGGTCTGATAAAACTCACTGCATCTGCACTGCATCCACCCTGAGCGATAATGGTACCTAAACACACCCCTCCCCATACGTGCTGTCTTACACACACAGGTTTTTTAAATATTGCATAATTGCACAGCAGTTCCTGATTAGTGCGTGTGACGTATGAGCTGCATCTGAGATACGGTGAGTCAGAGCTGAAGGGATCTGCACTTTCCCTGCTGTCAGCCTGCCAAAGCCGGGTCCCCCCTACCATGGGCCTTCAGCCAGCGATGGAAACACTACAGCAGCATCTGATATTACTGCGGCGCCCAGGCAGCGGAGTGATCCTGCACTGACACAGGGGAATGATTCAAATCCCAAAGCTCCTTTCTCACTTCCTGTCTGCAAAATTACTGTAGGAAATCAAGGCTGAAGCCCATCATTTCTTTTTTGCACTTTTCCTCTGATTTTTTTTCAAACACATTAATAAGACGAATGCTTCCCTTGTGAAATAAAGTACACTTCAGTATACTTTTAAAAACAGTACTTATTACAGAAAGAATATATTTTAGTGCAAACTGAATGTAATGTTTTTGGACACCTAATTGCAGTTCAATGAAAATGTATTAAAGTTCAATTTGTAATAAAAGCAATTTGCTGACCTTTTTGACCCTCTTAGGTAGGACTTAAGTACATCTTTATATGTAATTTCATAATTCTATTGTCTTTGAAATATGGTTAAATGGTTACTGCTGACTGTACTGACAAGCATTTATGATCAACTAAAATATGTGTTAATGTCATTTTTAAATTTGTATGTCATGTATTTAAATATATTTGTAAGTACAGATTTGTAATTTATTATATTTAAAATATAAAATGTAATATTGAATAAGGCACAGTTTAAAATTAAGAAAGTACAATTAAAAGTACTTTACATGTGCTTTAATATCACATCAAAATAAGTGTACTTTAAAGCATGAAAAAAAAGATTATTAAAAGTGTACTTTTTAAAAGCGTACTTAAGTGTGTTAAGAAACATAGCCATGAAAGTGTCTCTCTTTAAGTACACTTAAGTGGCCTTTTATTTAAATAACATTGTATTATCTGCATTTTTTTTTAAAATATACTTAAGATCTGAAGAACACTAAAAGTGCTCATTTAATGTTTCGCTTGTAAAAAAATTTGACTTTGTAATATACATTAATTACATGGAACCTGATCTTCTGGTGAAAACAACAGACTAATCTCCGGCAACTAGTCAAGACGGTCTACGAGTTCTCCCATATCTCATATAGCTAACTAACTAGTTCATCAACATTTTTGTTTTAGCCTCAATATTTTTAGTAGCTGTGCTTCAAACTTTTCTAACTTCTCTGTGAGGATTTTAACATGCTGTCAGCGTGCGATTTAGTGTAGTGTAAAGTGTACTGAGCTTGTATTACGCAACAGAAGGTTATAAATATTTGGTCTAAGTTGTCAGTAACCTTGGCTGTGTGTTCTTGGATTCAATCTGTGCTGTTAAATGCTGGTCCCTGTATGCAGATGCAGATGGACGCGTTTGTCCGACGTGCCACATCTCATGCTGTTTTCCCACGATTTACACATGAGCGTTGCATTTTGAAGATGCTCTCCAGTTCGAAATAGAATTAAACTTATAAGATACTGCATTCTGTTACGCTCCACATTGAACACATCCTCTGAAAAACACATTTGGTCAGTGTTTAGTGAACATTACCTCCAATCAGTTTAATTATACAGGACTAGGATCAACAAATCATTCAAACAACCCAAATTTACGAAAATCTGTAGTCCTGCACATCCTCACTCATGGCAGAGGGGAACATGCACACCCTCTCTTCTAGTTGCCTCTGACCTAGTGCTTTGGGCTTTTATAGAGTTGTGTTTTCAGCACAGATATCATAAACATCCCATGGGTGAATTCAAGGCTACAAGATCAGGGTTCAACAAATCAGATTCATCAACAAACCATCATGATAGTAGGGGGTATGATGTATGACTCATATTCCCGTGCTGTTTCTACATTCATTAATCAGCTAACTTGGACAGATGCTGACCTGGTCATGTACTCGCTCTACACTGAAATAAAGGCAACTCTACATAGACAGAAAGACAGTTTAAGAATTTGCTCCTTTTCAATTTGAATTGGAATTAAAGTGGATTTAAATAAAGTGCAAGTGAAAGAAATTCATCAGGCAATGACATTCTAGAGAAATGTTTTTGCAAACTTAGTGGGTTTACGAAACATTCCTCTGAATTTAAATTCAGAATTTGAAAACGTGCTCCCATTTCAATTCTTACTGGCCCTAACAGATATATAGTCAACAAATCAACCAGACAAACAGGGCTAAGTTGTGCTATTTAAAGTGTAAACTGAATCATTTTCTTTCCGGATGAGAAGGATGTGGAATTGACCCTTTCCAAAGACCCACCCCCCTTACTTACTGTTGCTTTGTCCGACAAGCTATGGCGCTCTCATGCCACACATCATGTTCTCACACGGTGAAAAATACATCTCAGAGAAAAGACAAAACTGACAATGCGCCAAGACAACAAACAAGATAGAGCAGGTTACTTATGGTATGAAACAAAGTATCAGCTGTTACATTTTGTCATTTTTTAAAAAAGAAATTCAAACAATAAATACAGTTTTTTGGCTCTTTAATGTGTCATGACAGATCGCTGTAGCGCCTCAGTTCAAGCAGCACGTGAACCAATCATCTCTTCCTCTTTACTAGGTATAGCATGAAATAAACATGAATGAACATCAGAAGGTATCTTGTTTTAACCAAGGAAAGATATCAATATACACCATTTTCAGGTTCAAGTCCACTAATGTTAATCTACTATCCTATCTGGTTTGTTTGTCGGACAAAATGGCAGATTTGGCCTTATGATTGGTCAGATCGCCTTTCAATCAAACTCCCAGTGAAGGGCCAATTAAGAGGGCCTGTATTTGCACAAAGTGTGGTAAAGAGAACAATCTAGAATGGTTTCAAACAAGGATGGTAAATTTCCGTATTAAATATTCATATTTGATTATCATTAAATTTAGCAATCAATTAATCACTAAAAACCACAAAACAAATGTGGAGGACTCCAAATGTTGTCCACATAGTTTATGAAAATATATATTTACTTAAGTTAGAAATAGGAAAATCAAGTATTTGGTGAGTAATAATAATAATAATAATAATAATAAATATAGCTGCAAGCAGCAATTAAGGGGCCAAGCACTGAAAAAGCAAGCATCAGACCAACTGCAGCAATGGGTAATTGAAGCCATTTTAAGATGATTTTAGTCAAAATGGCTGAAAAATCATAAATACAACCACTAATAATATGACTTAATGGGTTATCAGTTTTGACCAATAGGTGGCACTGTTATCAAATGTGGTGTGTTCTGTGTGAGGTGACAATGGCACACACAAAGTTTGGTGTCAATATGTCAAAGCTTTGCAGAGATACAGCCTCAGACGTAGTCTGGCATCATGCCTCAAATTTGTTGCAGTGCTATACAAAAAGGGTTTTGTCTATCAACACGAAATTCCTAACTTTTTGTAAACACAGTGTGAAGATGACCTGACTTGATTTTGGTGAAAATTGGACCGACGGTCTAGGAGGAGTTTGAAAAAGTAGGTTTTCAACATAAATCAAAATGGCGGAGAGGAAGTTTGGCCAACTATGGCAAAATTGGTATCTATGTTCTCGATAACACCCAAGGAATATTTTGAGACCAGATTCATTATAATATGCTAATTTAATCAAATAGGTGGCGCTGTGACCAAATTGATGTGGCATGGTCAGTGTGAGGTGACAATGGTACATAAAAAGTTTGGTGTCAATATGTCAAAGCTTTGCAGAGATACAGCCTCAGACGCAGTTTGGAATCATTCCAGCAAATTCGTTGATGTGTTAAACAATAACCATTTCGTATATTGACACGAAATCCATAACTTTTTGCCAGCATGGTCTGAAGAAAATCGGATCAATTTATTTATTCAAATGTTATTAGTATTTTTGGAAATGTCATTATTTATGGTTAATGGCTTAATATGAATGGTTTATCACTTTGGACCAATAGGTGGCACTGGTACCAAATTGATGTGGTGTGGTCAGTGTGAGCGGACAATGACATGTATAACGTTTGGTGTCAATATGTCAAAGCTTTGCAGAGATACAGTCTCAGATGCAGTTTGGCATTATGTCAACAAATTCATTGATGCGTTATTTGAAAACGGTTTGGACTATCAAAAAGCTTTTGACTTTTTGTCAGTATGGTCTGAAGATGATCTGAGTCAAATTTGGTGAAATTCAGACAAACAGTCTAGGAGGAGTTCGAAAAAGTAGGTTTTTAAGATAAATCAAAATGGAGGCCATGAAGTTTGGCTGAATATGGCAAAAAATGGTATCTGTGTTCTCAGCATGACCCAAAGAGTATATTGAGACCAGCTTCATTACAATAGGCTAATTCACTCAAAAGTTATTAGCAATTTTGCAAATTTCACTATAACTTTTGACGACAAAAAAAAAAAAAATGCCCTGAAAAATTTTAAGTACCATCAGGGCATGATGCCGAAGACATGTACCAAGTTTCATAACGATACGCCCATGCGTTCATAAAATATAGCATTTTACGACAAAACTCAAAATGGCCGACCCCCAAAATGGCTGACATAAAAAAAAATTGAGTATCATTTGACTCCGCATGCTGCACTGAATCTAAAGAGACCAGTTTTGTGATTTTTGGCCAAACCATTCATAAGTTATAAGCAAAAATATTAAATTTTCATATCTCCTGACCACTATTTAATATTACTATTTTTAATAGTACTATATTACTATTACTATTTTATTATTTTTAAACTATTAAAAATAGCGAAAAAAAACTAGACCTTACGATTTTTTAATTTTAGTGTCCATTTGACTTGGCATGAGCCAAGGATTCAGAGGAAAACATAATTTTTCGTCTAACCTTCATGGATCAAAAGTTATTAGCATTAACTGTTGGTGGCACTGGAGGGTTTCAGATAGAGAACCCAAACTCGCTATGGTTAATGATGAGACTGTCCTCTATCTGTGTGCCAAATTTCACAACTTTCCCGCAAGTGGTTCTATGGGCTGCCCTAGACTTCCATAGCGGAAGAATAATAATAAGAACGCCAATGGATACAATAGGTGCCATCGCACCTTTGGTGCTTGGCCCCTAATAATAATAATAACATTGTCACACTCACACATCACATGGATTTTGTTTTCAGTTTGCACCATCATCCCTTAGTTAGTTGGTTGTTATGGTTATTCGTTTGATTTAGTCATAATTATTGTTCAGGTGTGTCTAGGTATCACGTGTACTATATATTAGTTCACTTCCATTTGTGTTTTCTTTGTCCGATCTCGTCAATGTTACCCTGTGTGTTGGATTAAAGACATTCTAAACCTTTATCTTCATCTTCATGTGTTTGTTTACAGCGTAGCATGACAGAAGACCGGACCCTAAAGTCAAAGTAAAGTGGCGTTTGTTTTGTATTTATTTTTGAGTCAGTATTTTCTTTTTTTTCTTTTTTTCCCCGTCATGGACCTCCTTGCTGTACGCCTCTTGTGCCTTGGATGAATTACTGGGTCTTTCCAATTAGACCTTCCCGGATGACTGCCTTTGCTCGCTCCTGCACACCGGCCTGGACACCGTCAGACAAGTGCAGTTGTCCAGGGAGGTTCCTCAAGGGAGTTTCGCCACCTAAGTGGAGTGGGTTCTGAGCTCTTGTGAATCAGCCTTCACCATCTGTCTCGTGGATGATGATGCCAGCCCCACTCCCAACCCAGTGCTCAGCCAGTCACCACCCCGCTGCGAGGAGCGACTAGGGCTGCACAATTAATCGAATTTCTAATCGCGGTTACAATTATGGATGCCACAATTACATAATCGTTCAAAGCGGCAATTAATCGTTCTAAGTCCACTTATGTTATTCTGGGTGCTTAAGATGCGTTTTTTTCTTTCTACATGTTATCTTAAGGGTTTTTCCCATTATTTTAATTTTAGTTTTAGTATAACATTATAATACCATTCATATTTTTACTTTTTTATAATTTAAAGAAGAAACCAATCCGATGTTTAGTTGACATTTGAGGCTTAATACTATAGAAAAGCACTAAAGGTTTTTCAGTTAGAGTGTTTTCAGCTTGTTTATTTTCATATAAAAATACGGCATGCAGTTGCATAAAACAATGGTATAAACATCATTCAATGTAAATTGTGATAATCATAATTAATAATCGCAATTACAATTTCAAGGGAATAATCGACAATTATGATTTTTGTCATAATCGTGCAGCCCTAGTCAGAGCCATCGGCAGGAGGAGTGATCGAGCCTGATGCCAACAGCGAGCCAGAGGGGACCCCATCCTAACAGGTGCACGTGCCAACTGTCTCATCAATCGCAAAGGGAATTCTCATGGAATTCGAGGGTATGGATGTGAACCCTGCCCTTCCTCCCACCTCTGAGAGTCAGTGAGTGATGTACTTGGACATTAATTTTCAGTTTGGAGAGTTAGAGTCTTTGCTCCCCCTAAGCATGCCTGATTCTGTTCATCTGTCTGAAACGCTGGTTCCGCCCAGCCTCCCTCTCCTGCCTCCTCTCCAAACTGCCTTAAGAGACTTTTTATTTTTGTTTGGATTTTGTGCATTTCTTTAGTCTCCTCAGCCCTCAGCCATTCCTGCTGTCCAGTCATTTCTGTCCCCCATCAGTCCCACTGTTTCACCTCCTCTCAGTGGTGGTGAGTCTTCGTCTCCTGGACCTGAGGGGCCCGTGGCTCCACCTTCAGGATGGGAGGAGCTCAGGGAGGAGCACAGGTGCAGGAGTCTGCTCTGCTCAACCTCGTCCAGACTCCTGCACCTCCGCTCCTCCCACCCTCGATTGCGGCATGGACCATTGTCCATTCGGCCTCGCTGGGTTCCCTCGGTCAGTCAGCTGACCGGCCCTCCACCCCTTCGGCTATGGCCCACTCTACCCTCCCTCAGACTCCACCTTTTTCCTTGGTTACTGTAGCTTGCCCACTGGCCTCCGGATCCCCGTCGCAGACACCTGGATACTCGGCGCCGCTCCACCTCCTCGGCTCTCTGTCTGTGCGGTGGACTCCATCACCATCGTCACCTCCGGTCGTCCCCATGGCGGCGTTTGTTCCCATCATGCCTTGGCTCCTACCTCCAGCGACACCGCCATGGAGCACAGTCCTGGCTCTGGTCTGGGTTTCCATCCGCGCTCTCCTGCTCAAGGCTCCTCCCTGGCTCTCACCACCGTCATCACCTCTCTGGACTTTTTGTTCGTGCCTCCTCCCGGTCGTCTGTCCTCCTCCAAAGCCACCTCCTGCATCCCTCTGCCTGTTTGCGCCATCCCTTCACCACTCCCTCATCACGGTACAAGGACACGCCTTCCACACACTCACACACATCACATGGATTTTGTTTTCAGTTTATTTATTTAAATAAATAAACAAACATTGACAATACAATTTCACACAACATCATTATAAATTATACTCATAAACAGCCTAGTTCATAAACAGTTTAGATTATCAATAAATACTCAATTTAAAAATATGAATGTTAGGAGCCTCTTTCACTTCAATTGGTAAGCAGTTCTAAATTATTGAGGCATAATGACTTAAGGAAGCACCAGACAAGCTGTTTAGTATTTCATTCCCATTTTAAAAAATAATGAGGTTTAAAGAGGAAGTGGCCATGTTTCCAGGTTCGGTTACTCAGTGTGACCTGACTCCCTGCTGAGTGTCTACATACACCTCTCTCAACGGAGAACAAACTTCATCTCCTGTTTTGTGAACACCAACAATAAGCCTGTTAAAATCATATGGGCAGCAATATTGACTCTAGTTCAAGTGACGTAAGGGGTGAGGTTCAGTGTCTTAAAGAAATACAGTTCTTCACTCATAAATGATAAGGCATTTACTCGCTCTTGTCTCATTTTATTTCACATAAAGGTGATATTTTAAAGAATGTCTGTTTTTACATGCGATGAAAAAGGTGTCACAATGTCAAGCCTCAAAAATGATGCAAAATCACCATTATGTACTGTAAAATTAGCCCATGTGACTTGTGCATTATATTCTGGGTCTATATAATAACAATTGTGTGGAAGAGACTAAAGTTAAGCTGTTATTCACTGAAAATCTTGACATCTGTTCTCTTCATGAAAGTACAAGGGAACAAGCAATTTAATGAATCCTTTCAATGAATCAGCTGATCCAGTTCAAAATGATCTGAATGATTCATTAACGAATCACATTGATCTGATTCTCAGGTTTAACACAAGCACTTAATGATCCAATTACAGCCATTAACAATTCACTGGAGAGAACGATTGTCAGTAAATAACTACTTAAATTGTGAGTTTTTTCACACAAGGCTATCATATGAATTCAGGAGAATATAGTGCACCAGCATGGACTTTTATTAAATGATGGTAATATTTTTAATGGTTTTACCCTCCTTTTTGAGGCTAGATATCTTCAGTCAACATTCATTGTCATCTATTGTATTTGTCATTAATTATCCTTTTGTGTTCTGCAGAAGAAAATAAGTTGTATATGGCTTTGCAATGCAATGAGGGTGAGTAAATTACAATTTTATTTTCAGGTGAACTTTTTTAAAATATTGATCTTGCAATGTTGCATGTGTCATGGGTGTTTTGAGAATAAAATATGTTCTCAGCACTTGTCAATAGATTTCAACAACATTTTCAGCAAAGGTAAATTATTTCTTAGACACATAATATTTAGGTGTTCAGTAAGGCTCTGTCATGGGCCCATTTTTCAAGAAAATAGGCCACACTCTTACAGAAGTAGTCTAGCAATTGACTTTTTTCTGTTTAGCAAATTACAGTTACACAAGCACACATGAATCAGACATGGAATTTGAAACTATATATATATATATATATATATATATTTTACAGTGAAATATTACAATAGTATAATTTTATAATTTTAGTAATAATAATCATCATAATAAAAACAATAACAATAATATAGTTAATAATATTAATTTTATTTAATAGTGCAACTGTAAAATTACAGTATATATATATATATATAAACTACACAGACATTTTTTTTAAGTTCTAAAATAAATTAGTTTTATTAGTTTCAGCACTCTTAAACACAAGTGTCCATATATACAACATGTTATGTTTATGTCATGAAGTTCATGCTCCTCAACAGATGAATCCATGGAACACTGGATGCACAGTTTGATAAAACAGACAAAAAAAAATGTTAACGTTAATATTTGCGTCAGATGGAAAGTGTTTTTTTTTTTTCTTTTAACCTTCATAAACAAGTGCAGTTGAATATTGCATTGTTGCCATTTGTAACCTTGAAAATGGAAAACACTGACTTGAAAGTCAAAGTATTTATTATAATTCAACCAGTGTTTAGGCAACATTACTAGTTGGAGAAAACAGTCTCATAATTACACACACACACTAATCACTTTCTAACGTCATGTTTTGTAGACTTACAGTCAAAATTACGGTGAAAAACTGGATAATATGAATTTTCACATGCTTTAAGTTTAAAACACATTGCAACAGTGATAGTAATGCTAAAAATAGATCATCCCTACAGCTCGAACCAGCCTAAGGTGGTTAGCAGCTCTTCCAGATTGACTAAGCTGGTTAGGCTGGCATGCTATGATGGTTTTAGAGGGGTTTGGGTCAGTAGGGGAGACTGGCTTAAGTCAAATGGCTGTCCTCAGAGGAATGTAATGCAATGTATGCCCGTAAAGGCTTCCACGTCTATCACTTGAAGATAACTCATCTGGAGTAAATGCGCAGAAGCATTTGCGGAAATTCTGATGACACCAAGTGTGAGATCATGGAATTGTCTGTAGATTCAATTAATTGTAGGGGAAAGACATTTGTGGCTTTTTCAAACTTGCAATATCCTCATAATCATCCTCAACCACATCTGTTTTTTTTTTCAGCATAGTCAGTGGCCTCATTAGCATCATCATTTCCCTCAGCATCATCATAATTAATTGTTTTTTACACTCAATTTTAACAGTTTAGGACACACTGAACTCCCGTATAATAATGAGTTTAAAACAAATCACATGTATTTCATTACTTAGCCTATCTTTCTTATAATTCTGTTTAAATTAAACCAAACTTGTGTGTGGTCAAAACCTCCAGATGTAAGTCGTCCTGTCCCTGTGTAATGCTACGATACATCTCCTTTGAGCTTAGCTCAGTCCACCCATAGGCAATGAAGCAATTGCTCTGATGGAAATGGGTGGAGATGCTTGCAAGATGATGTCCAGTAAATTCAAGTCTTCAAAAGCAGCACAGTGTGTACCAGTACGCATTTGAGTGCTTAAATCATTGTGTTGCTCTACTTTTTACAAGCCATCTGTATGGACCTTAGTCAGGGTAGACGGCATAATTAAATAGATGCAAATGAAAACTAGGCTGCAAGTGAAAGATATACAGTTAAAGTCTTAGATCACGATTCACGAGCAATGTTTTGTCCCCTGAAGAACTGAATGGGCTGTACTTCTATCTGTCATGTTTACTCTATCTAAAGTTATCTTGGTTACTAGTATCCCCTAGTTTGTTTCAATAGTTTCAGATTGATTTCACCTATGTCTAGTTTAGTTCCTTGTTATCCCTATATATATCGCTCTGTGTTTGTATCTTGAGTCTTCAGTAGTTGTCTTTGCAAAGTTGTAGGGTTTGTGGATTGTCTTTTTTCCCAGAGTGGATTACCTTTTTTTTGTCTGTTTAATAAAACTGCTGCAACTAGATCCAAGCCTCAACTCTTCCCTGCTACGTCCATGAGACTATCCAGCACAGCCTCATTTTCATCTGCATGTATGCTACCCTGACTAAGGTCTTATTTATTACTTGTTTTATGGCTCCTCCAACAGATGACTTAATTTATAGAAGCACATACCGCGCATACACATATAGAAGCTTCATTACATCCCGGCACACTGCCCTAGATATGCTTGCTCAATTTTGAGAGCAAAGGTAAATGATTTCTTAGACACATAATTTTTAGGTGTTCAGCAAGGCTCTGTCATGTGTGTGTTTTTCATGTAAATAGGCCACCCACTTACAGAAGTAGTCTAGCAATTGACCTTCTTCTGTTTAGCAAAATACAGTTACACAAGCACACATGAAACAGACATGAAATGTAAAACTATATATATATATATATATATATATATATACACACACACACACACACAACATTGTCATTACTTAAACATTAAGTACAATTAATGTTTTTAAAAAGTTTAGTTTAATCTAAAGTTCTTAAATAAAACTAAATTAATCATTTAAAAACAGACTACAGTATATAATGAACTTGTCCTAAACTCTGCAGTTTGGTGACCCCTGCCCTAAAGCGTGCGGTGGCTTTGGTAGGGGGTAATTGACAATGAATGGGGGAAAGTCACTTGAGAGGAGGCAATGCCTCCATCGCGATATGATTGGAAATGACTGGTTATGTTTGGCTGTGATTGGTTCATGCAATAAATCCCGCCTCTTGTGTTGGTGCGAGTTCCACGTTCGCGAATCAATCTGAATGAACAATATAATGGCATTAATGGGAGACTACTTAAAAAAGTAAGTATGACAAAAACAATAAAATTACTCAAACAGAATAAAAACTACATAAAAACAAATACAATAAAACAAATAAAAACATACATGTAATCAAAATATAACAATAAAATGTCGTTCAAAATATTAACCAAAACTAAAATAGTATATAAACAATACTAAAATAACACAGTTTATCACTTTGCTGATTCATACAGTAACAGTTTGACATCTAATGCAAGCATACAATAACTGGTAAATTTATAGGCTTCATGGACATCATTCTCGTCTTTCTTCACAGAAGAGGAATCTTGTAAATGCTTGCTCTGAAGGCAGTGTAATGTAAATGGAGTCTCAAAGGAGTGAGAGTGGCCCATTGTAAGAGTCGGATCCCTCGCGCTCAGTTTCTCCCCATGGTAGGGTCCATAAATATACCAGGTGTGTAAACATGCCACATCCCTGCACCTGGAGTGCTGAGGCCAGGCTTGGCTTCCTGAGGCGCTGATGTCCCTGCAGTGAGCAAACCCTGCCAGTACAGATGGGTGCACCCTGCTTCCTAATCTCTGAATCTCTCATGAGTTTAGTCTTACAGCCTTAGCTTCACCACAGCTGGCCAACACATTTAGATCCATTTCACCCTCTTGCTGTTGGCCTGGGGACATGGGGAACGAAGACTGCACATGGGAAATGTCAGGTTGAACATGAATTAAGAGATGGCTTTCTACATGTAAGAAGCACCATAAATTGAAGTGTTGACCGAAACATCAAGACTGACAATTCTTACAGCACTGCCAAGAGTCTTTACTCACTGGCAGCGAGGCTCAAATGATGTAACAAAAGAGCATGAGAATCCTGCCTAAAAGTTCTGCTGGGAAGTTCCTATTCACACATTCAGAAGTTATAATTACGACATGCTGTACGTGATTTTGGTCAGAATTAAATGGACTTCCTGAATTTCTTTCAGCTTTTTCCAATTTCTTCGTAATACAAATTATTGTATTTGCAACGCCACAGAGAATGATGGAAAATTTAGTTACAGAATTCTGTCACCTTGTAATCTGGTTAAAAAAAATAAAATTTTCTGTAAAACATACTGTTTATCATCAACAAAACATTAAAAAAAAGATCAAGAGCTTTACTCATTGCTTTCACCAGTTTCCCACTGGCAACTTTATGGTGGCATTCTTGCATGCTCAACTTGTAAATATGATTACTTCAATACAACTTCAAAACAGTGTAATGGTGGCAGTCTGCATTTTGTCTAAAACTAACTATATGTAAAAGTTTGGAATAACTAAGGATGCATTTATTTTATTTTAAAAAATACAGTAGAAACAGTAATATTTTAAAATGTTTATTTTAATTTAAAATAGCTGTTTTCTATTTTAATATATTTTAAAATGTAATTTATTCCTGTGATGCACAGCTGAATTTTCAGCATCATTACTCCAGTCTTCAGTGTCACATGATCTTCAGAAATCCTGCTAATATGCTGATTTCTTATTATTATCAATGTTGAAAATAGTTGTGCTGCTTCATATTTTTGTGAAAACTGTGATACATTACCATTCAAAAGTTTGGGGTATAGTTTATTTATTTATTTATTTTTACTTCATTCAACAAAAATGCATAAAACTGATCAAAAGTGACAGTAAAGACATTTATAACTTTACAAAAGATTTCTGTTTCAAATAAATGCTGTTCAAAGAATCCTGAAAAATAAAATGCATCATGGTTTTCTCAAAATTATGAAGAGGCACAAATATTTTCAACACTGATAATAATCAGAAATGTATCTCAAGCAGCAAATCAGCATATTAGAATGATTTCTGAAGAATCATGTGACACTGAAGACTGGAGTAATGATGCTGAAAATACAGCTTAGACTCACAGGAATAAATTATATTTTATTTCATATTCACTTAGAAAACAATTATTTTAAATTATACTAATATTTCACAATATTACTGTTTTTGCTGTATTTTCAATCAAATAAATACAGCCTTGGTGAGCAGAAGAGACTTCTTTCAAAAACGTATCTCAAGCAGCAAATCAGCATATTAGAATGATTTCTGAAGAATCATGTGACACTGAAGACTGGAGTAATGATGCTGAAAATACAGCTTAGACTCACAGGAATAAATTATATTTTATTTCATATTCACTTAGAAAACAATTATTTTAAATTATACTAATATTTCACAATATTACTTTTTTTGCTGTATTTTCAATCAAATAAATACAGCCTTGGTGAGCAGAAGAGAAAAAAAAACAAAACATTGAGGAAAAAAAAAACTAAATAATTCCAAACTATCTATCTATCTATCTATCTATCTATCTCTTATTTTATTTTACATACTATATTGTTATTTGAGTTTTTGCCCAAAGTAGCATGATGAGCTCAGTGGTCTTATTAGTCTATAGGCTAATGCTTAACATATAACAATGCTATCAGTGTTACCATAACAACTAAACAGTGTGAATAATATTAAAATAACATAATGTGGTCTGAGCACGCGCCTTATGTTTAATTTAATTTAATTTGGCATCAACCACACTGGATTGAGAGAAAAGATTTTTAGAGAGAGCATGTTCCTTAACTTCAGAAACCAGCAAACACTATTTGCAAGTCTAGAAGTCCATGTTCCCTAACAACACAGAAAACATTCAAATGAGGTTTTGAATCTGGACCGTCAGCCATGACAGTGTGCTTCGCTCCCACCCTCTCTCAGAGGAGCTCCTCATCATTACCAGTAAGTCTATGGAGAAAATGCAGTGTTCATTACAGCTGCAGAAGAATAAATATACACTACTTGAAAGAAGCATCTAAATCAAAACCAACTGGAAACTATCCTGGAATCTGCAGGTGAAATATTCATACAAGCCGCTGTTTATTTTATTTTTGACAATTGATGTCAGCAGATATCAGCCTATCACAGTCAAAATACTACAACAGGGAAAAATTCAGCATTTGAGAAGTTGAATATCTTTGGAAATTCTCTTGAAGGCAAATGATCCAACATGTTTAGACACTGTCTGGAAGATTGCCGTGGACTGGAGGAAGTACAACAGACAATATGCTGTATTGAGTTTTAAAGCCACTTTTTGTTAATTCGCTGCTTTATTTGTTTTTCACAATAATGTATTTTTGATTATTCAATTGTTTGGGGCTTTTCTCAGCAAATATTGATAAAGGTGATTCATTTAACAAATTAATCGGTATATCATGTACACGGGGGGAAAAATGGGGTAGAGATAATTTACACTCAGAAATTGCTAGTAAATTTCACAAACATTTACAAGGAAATGACAAACACAATTAAATATGAAATTTTGAAACAGAAAAACTTAAAAAATATATATATATGTTCTTGTGAAACATACTACAATAATTTTAAATCTACACTGAACAAAATTATAAACGCAACACTTTTGTTTTTGCCCCCATTTTTCATGAGCTGAACTACTGAAAGACAACTAGACCCCCTACCGAGCCAACTGTCACGGAAGAAGAAAAAAATAAAAAATAAATTAAATACACAACGCAGAGAATCATATACGGGAACTTCAGTCATCCATCAACATGATCAAGATTGTCATTCTTGATCTTTCAGCAAAATTACACCAGATGACTGAAGATAAGTCTTCATGGTTCGGAAACCTGTTAGTATCAAGTGTTTCATTCAACAAATGACCCACGCCCATCACGAGGAAATTACAGTTCCAACCAGAAAAGACTATTACCCGTAAGAACTTCACGGACCCTAGCTGCATGTTTGTTTCTGTGTCAACATGCCGTTCGTCACTACAGACAATCAACACAGAGCAATGCAAATCCATATTTACAACTTATATATATATATATATATATATATAAAACAGAGTCTTAAAACAAAAACAAAACATTTAAACAAGAGCCTTTAAACAAAAACAAAACATTTTATTCAAGCTTCATGCATCTTTTTTTATCAACACTTGAATGTTGGTAAGTTTCTTTAGAGAGAAAAAAAACATATTGATGTCTGGATCAGATTCAGAACGATATTTAATAGATAGATGGATTCGATCGTTTCATCAACAGTTTTTAGGCAGTTTTGATTTAGATACTCTTTAATGTTTGATAATTGTGTTATTTTTACATATGCATTTGTCAATAGCTAAAATGTTTTAATCGCGATTAATTGCACACTTATCATGAAATTAAGCATAAACCATTTATCTTATTTTACCATGATTTAAACTGAATTGCAAAGCTAATTCACACATTTCTGAATGATCTGGTGAGAGTAAGAAGGAACAGGAAATGCTAAAGACTGACAAACCACACAAGAAACAGTAAGGCATAAAATATTAATTAAAAGTCAAGGCATCTCTATGAAAAAGTTTGAGATTTCTTTTGAAAAGTTTAGGAGGTAGCAGGCAGCAGAAACGGAAGGTCATTGGCCAAACATCATAAGATGCCGGTTGTTGAGTGACATTCGCCCAGCAGCCTCTGCGGACCTCAAATCAGCTCACACGTTTTAAAAGTGTCCACATGTGGAGCATCGAGACACTGATGACAGCTCACTGACCACTGGAACTGCTATAAAACACCGCTTGTCGACTAGTTTAGCTGGAAATCACCAGCACAGTACCAAAACTGTACCAAAAGATCCTTAAAAATCAAACACTGAAATGCATTAATAACAACGAGCTGCACAGTGTTTGGTTTCTAAACATTAAATTTTTATGCTCTCTGCAACCAATAATTCACTGCAGAGAACACATTGTGAGCACAAACTATGTTTATTCTGCATGCAACCTGTATTTAAAGTTGTCAGGGTTGTATTTTCTCTTACCTTGTGGAGTTTTGTTCATCGTTTTAGTGGATGAGGGCTTGTCATGCAACTGTCAGTGTTGGCATCTTTCTAATTTGGTTTCTACCAAATGACAGATGAATTGTGGCCAAATGTTTTACTGGATGCACGACCTTTGACTCTAACAACAAAAAAAGAAGCATTTTCTCTCTTTTAAAAGTCAACGTCAACCTTTTTTTTTTTTATGTCCAAACAATTCAGAGATTTAACCTAATTGTTTTATTTATTGCATTAAGTATTCAGCAGTCACAGACTATGAACCATTTTCAGGTTGTGACCCTCCATTTGATAAGCATCACTATAAACCTCACATTGTGCACATTTCACAAGACCTGCGTTTGTTTCTTATTTATTTATTTATTTATTTACTTACTTACTTACTTACTTCCACACATACCTAC
>NW_015660510.1:338004-353262 GCF_001515625.1 Sinocyclocheilus rhinocerous | reverse complement strand
TACTTACTTACTTACTTACTTACTTACACACATACTTACTTACTTACACACATACTTACATATGTACTTACTTACACACATACTTACTTACACACATACTTACTTACTTACACACATACTTACTTACATACTTACTTGCACACATACTTACACACATACTTACTTACTTACACACACACATACATACTTACACACATACTTACTTACTTATTTACTTATTTATTTTGTCATTGAGATATCATTCTAGATTTTTGATTTAGTTTTTAGTTTTTTTAGTTAAAGTTATATGGTTATATCGTTTTTATTTATTTTTATTTCATTTTTAGTTATTTCAGTCTTTGTACTTTTCACATTTATGTGTTACTTGCCATTTCTTTTGTAATATTTTGTTAAATTCAGTAGTATTTTCTTAGTGAAAATTGCTTCTAGAATGTTTTTTTGTTTTTTCGGTATATCTCATTTTCATTTAGATTACATTGATGTTTAACAAAAACTGAAGAAAAAAAATTATAGTTACATGATTTTTACATAAAAATGACAGCACGCCACAAGGTTTTTATATAATTTATTTCCGTTAACATTCATTTTATTTATTTATGTTTTAATATGTTCACCTATTTCAACTTTCAAACCTAATTTCAATTGCTGCCTTAAATTTTTAAGCATAATCAACTTTTTTTTTTTACTTGGTTTTGCAAGTCATTTCATCTTAAATACCATTAAACTGACTTTAAAAATTCGAGTTTAATATCATATAATTTGTAAAAAAAAAAAAAAAAAAAATGTAATTGCTCAACTTATTTTGATGAGGTAAAATAATGTAAAAACATAAGTTGCCATGACTTACTGATGATATCATTTTTACAGTGTATAGTTTTAGTTAACTACAATAACCCTGCCCAACACTCATCTCCTCCTTTCACACTGGCCTGCTGAGCTCAGATGAGCAGAAAGCCACAATCACATTTTCTTGTAAAGGTGAAGTGTTGAGAGGTGTGTCAGACTCTTCCCGGCCTCCCTTGTTTACAGGCTGTTTTTATTCTCTCTCCTAGGCTCATTCCCAGCTCTATAAACATGTATGTACCAGCAGGCCTGAAAGCACCAACAAATCATTTTGTGTTCATTAATGCTTCCTTCAGTCATCAAAGCCCGCTTTAAACCTTGCCTTTTCTCACTTGCCAAAAAGGTTATAATTGCATTATTTAATGAATCTTTGATGCTGTTGGGCTGAGGAACACGATCGTGACATTATTTTACTGGCAGTGTTTGTGGAAATGGGTGGGAGAGGAAGCCAATGAGCTCATGTCTTGAGGGGAGGCCTTCAAAGCGTTGCCCTCTGTGCCAGAAACCAGTGCAAGTCCTTAGCTTGAAGAGAAAAAAAAAGTATATATATATAGAGAGAGAGAGAGAGAGCAAGAGAGAGAGAGAGAGCAAAAAAACAAACAAACTTCAAAACCTTTGCTAAAATAGTCCTCTATCCATACTATTGCTTTCTTCAGTGAAAAAGTCATCTTGTCTGAATCAGGAGAGAAATATGCACAGATCAAGCACCATTTGTTTAAAACAGTCCAAAACCGTTTTAAACAAATATGTCAGTGGATTTTGATGTGAAAGGACAACAGGGAACGGAAAAATGGATCCAACATTACCAACAAGTTCCAAGCGATAGTTCAGCCAAAACTCCTGTCAACATTTACTCACCCTCATAAACCAGACCCAAATGACCTTTTCTCTTTTCATTTCAAAAATTTTTTTAGACAGGATATTCATGAAAAATGTGGCGTGAGACAGGGTTAATACAGTTAACTAAAACTATATATAAAATAAACTCTAAACTAACATATAAAAATAAAAACATTTTTGTTACTTTTAATAAAATAAACATTAATTAAAATAAAATACAAAAAAAACCTGACAAAGCAATGCAATTTTCATTTAGATTAACTTGGTTTACTAAAATTACCAAAACTGAAATAAACTAAACTAAACTAAAATGACAAAAAAAAAATTACAAATTACAACAACTTTAACTACAATTAAATGAAAAAATTATATATATATATATATATATATATATTGTATATTATATCAAAATATAATATCTCAATGATAGTAAAACACTGGTTTGAGGGCTATGTTGAAAGATAAGCTATTCAGTGGAAAAACAATTACAATTAAAGTCTTCTGAACTCCTTTTGCATTTTTTTGAAGAAAATCAGATGAAACAATGACAGAATAATTTTGGGGCAAATTAATACTTTAGCCACTATAGAAGAAATAACAACAGAGATTACCTGAATATTATGGTCTGAATGTGAATGGACTGCAAATATACTATGAAATGAATACATACAAATATACTGAATAAGGAAATATATATGCACAATTTGGTCCAAAAGTCATTGAGGGATATAAATATAATTAAAATGCAAGTTTAAGTGCTGCTGTCATTAAAGAAAAGCACAAGCCACATACTAAGACGTTCACAAATTCATTTGCATTTTCTTCAATAAACTTCATAGAAATGGTTTTGCTGACAAAAGAATTTGAAATGAGTAAAGTTACAAAATAGAAGCATGTTTGAGGTCTGAGATTATTGGGACCCATTAAGCATACAGTATATATTTCTGTATACAAGATATGGAAGGAAATACTGCAAGACGCCAGATACAGTTAAAATGTATATATATATAAAAATATAGAGCAGATCAAAAAACGGCCAGTTGAGTCTCGCCTGACTCATGGTCGTCCTGCACAGAGATTTCTGAGCGATAAACACTGAATATTTCCCAAAACCTTTAGACAAACACAGGCAGGATGTGATAAGAGTAGATGAATATTTGTCTTCCTTTGTGCGGCTGGACCAGGCACCTGTCATCCATGTAGGGGAACATGGCTCCTCTCCCACTTCTCAACAGGATACTGATGCTGCTGAAGCTCCCCATGAGTCAATCACTTCATAAACATGAGCAAGACATTATCTTCAACACTCATCGCTTTCTCTTTGTTCATTCACATCCCACTCTTCATATGAGTTATATGACACACGTACTGTCATGCACAGCTGCTTGAGACGTAAATAGAGTATGTTATTAAGGCCAGCAAGCATGCGTCTCGCCACAGTCCTGACCTCAGCATGACCACCCGGGATCACAACTCCCACAGACCTCACTAATGGACTTCCTGATGAGAGTAACAGAGCAGCATGAGCATATAATTCCACCCAATCATAGTGATACATAAACATATTAAAACAAAAAGTGGTTAAAAGGGCATTTTAACATTTTATATCCACAGTGTTGCTGTACTGTTGTATATCGACAAATAAAAGACATTTATTCCAATGTGACAACAAATCATTTTTTTCTTCCAGTAAAAATTAACAAGCAGGAGAAACTGTTTATGTTCATTTGGGGACATTATTAGTATTATTAATGAAACGTTTTATTCATCAAGGATGCATTAGATTGATCAAAAGTACCATTAAAGACATTTCTAATGTTACAAAAGATTTCTATTTCAAATAAATGCTGTTATTTTGAACTTTCTGTTTATCTAAGAATCCGGAAAAATAAAATGTATCACAGTTTCCACAAAAATATTGGGCAGCACAACTGTTTTCGACATTGATAATAATCAGAAATGTTTCTTGAGCAGCAAATCAGCATATTAGAATGATTTCTGAAGATCATGTGACACTGAAGACTGGAGTAATGATGCTGAAAATACAGCTTTGATCACAGAAATAAATTACAGTTTAACACATATTACTATTTTTACTGTATTTTTGGTCAAATAAATGCAGCCTTGGTGAGCAGAAGTGCAAAGCCTCGCACATGACATGCAGACAAGAAAAATAGAAATTGTGGCCAGGATTTTATTGAATTAAAACAAGGAAATAGAATCGTACAACACTGTCATGATTTAACTAATAAGTCAGAGGGAGCAAATTCTTAATTTGGGGCCATTTTTCCCCCCTCATGCACAGAGCTTCATAGATAAGATACTTCTTTCAAAAACATTTAAAAAAAAAAATGTAAAAAAAAAATCTTACTGACCCCAAACTTTTGAACAGTAGTGTACAGACTATAAAAAGTACATAATACATTGTATCATTAACAACGATTATCAGTGCATGAATCACAACACACAATGCCTGTCCACACTTTTCCAGTCATATCCCTGAAGAGATCTTCTCAAATTCCACATGCTATATAACTAAATACTTTTCGAAGAAACAACTGACACAATACAGAGATTATTAAACATATATTTAAAAGGTGAGTTTGTTCATATCTTATTCTTAGCATCATGGGTTCATCAGGTTTCTCTGGTCTCTCCCACACACTGAACACAGTGTTTAGGGTGTAATTGTTTAGAGCAGTGACACCGAAACCCTTCACTAGTCTCCTTTAGCCCTCTGTGATTTGCACTTTAAGCTGATCTGCGGTGAAACAACGTTCTCTTGTCACTGCTTTCTCAGAATAAAACCTTCGAAACCTCCACAGTAATGTTCAGAATATTTCTTCCGTCCCTAAACAAGTCCGGATTTGAAAATGTTCCTGCAGAAATTCATTTTAAATGGCACTTTGGGAATTAAGCAACTACAACACATAAACACACGGAACTAGCTAGCCGTGTATTTCAAATCTGAAGTGCATCATGAAGTTCAGTTCAAGTAGTCCATTGGGTCAGGAGATGAGCTTTGAGCAGTTGCTTCTCCAGATGTAGATGATGACTCACACTGACACACACTGGATGAGTCCTCCTCTGTTTACACAGTCTCGTGCAATACACACACACACACATGTGCTTCCAAGCACTCAGCCGAACCTCTTTTTCCAGCTTCACTTTTACTCAGGGCAGGACGTTACATCACCGCGTCTCTGATCGTGAGATCTCTCAAATGAAAAGTCACCAATGGTGTCTACAGCATGACAAGGACACGACGCAGATGCGTATCCAGACTACTGTCATTTTCTCCTTTGGTTTGAGTGAATATTTGCCTAAATCCTCACACAGTGGGGTCCAAACATCTGAGACCACATGCAAAATTAAACAGTTTTAGGATTCCACACCATTTAAAACAAAGAAACATGATGTAAAATAAAAGACATGTTGGTCAATAATCAATGCCCCAACTTTTGGGTTAAAATTTGAATGTAAAAATTTAACCCAACAGCTGGGTTAGTCCATATTTGACCCAAAGTTGGGTTGAAACAACCCAGCATTTTTTAGAGTGCAAGTAAATGAATGTGTTTTACCTCATGTGCCCTTTGTTTCTTTAAACTAGAGCTCTCATCCATACTTGCCAGTTTTCTCTGATGTCTGGTTTTCACCTTCTCAACTGTATGTGTCAGAATGTTGACACATTTTCCTGTCTCACATCATGTTTCCACAGGGATTTTCCCCTTACTGAAAACCAGAAATATTCCATAAAATTGTGACACCAAGGAAATTACATAATTTAGACTCTTTATATACCAGATCATTCAACCCTGTAATGTGTTTTTCAATGAGTGAGTGAGTGACGTGACGTGTGGCCAAGTATGGTGTCCCATACTCAGAATTTGTGCTCTGCATTTAACCCATCCAAGTGCACACACATAGCAGTGAGTTGTGAACACACACACACACACACACACACACACACACCGTGAACACACACCTGCAGCAGTGGGCAGCCATTTTTGCTGCGGTGCCCGGAGAGCAGTTGGGGGTTCGGTGCCTTGATCAAGGGTCTCACCTCAGTCGTGGTATTGAAGGTGGTACCAAGACACGAACACATGACCTTTGGGTTACGACTGCCCCCAATGGTTTATTCTGTAATTACTACATTTGGGAACCCAACCCTGAGTTTATCATTACCTAGTCTTGTTAATAAATATAAAACAAAGTTTGGTTCCTAACTAGTTAGTCCCCAATTAATGATTTAGTCTGAATTGGCACTCTGTTACCCTTTCTGAGTATTTATTATTATAGTTTTTATGTTTATTTGATGTTTGGGTAACACTTTATTTTACAGTGTCTGTGTTACACAATACATGTAGTTACTACAGTAATAACTATACATTATGTATAATTACAGGCAATTAACCATAAACCAAGCCCCAACCCTAACCCTTTAGTAAGTGCATGTAGTTAATTAATATCACTCAGTACTTAAATGTATAACTACACTGTAACAAGGACACTGTAAAATAAAGTGTAGCTGATGTTTGTGCTTTAAAGAGCTTCCTGCAGTTTTCCATCAAAATAAAGCGTGATGGTTTAATGTTTTAAAATGAAGAAATTAAGAGAGCCATAAATATCAGTATTGTAAGTTTTCAGTTGTATTATTAATATTAATTAATATTATTAATGTATTATTTTTCTTAAATATTTTATTTTATTTTACTGACAATAGTAATATTTATTGTCTTGTTTTATTTAGTAATGTTTATTATTATTATTATTATTATTTTATATTCATATTGATACATAAATCACAACAATGTGGCCAAATTGCAGCCCTACAAACAAACACAGAAAACTTGGATTTAAAAAAAAAAAATCCCAATTTAAAAGCAATCAGAATTTTATTTTATTTTATTTTTTTAATCAGAAAAATCACATTTAGATTTCCCCCCCAAATCGTACAGCCATGAAATAAAATAAAATAAAATAAAATAAAAAGATTAATATAAATAAATTACACAAGGTGTTTTTACATAATGATAATAATTCTAGGTAAGATCATATTAAATAAGTCCTTAAGAGAGCTTACTAAGTAAAATAATTTGAAGTAGAGCAGTCCAACAAGATTAGGTATTTTGCAAACTTGCAATAAATAATATAATACTATATTCACATATAATATAATATAAATAATATATAGTATAAAGAATATAATAATTTGTTGGACCTCCTGAAGTCCTTTTGCTGACCCTTTCCATTTACAAGCCTCATTTTGAATTTGAGGGATCTTCTTCAAACTGTGTAAGACGCATTTTTGTCAATTATTTTTCTCCTAATGCCGACTTTGTGTTTTACACACTATTACTATTGTACTTTTACTGCACAAACAACTGTAATAACTAGAGTATTTTTTTTGGGGGGGGGGCGAACACTATTGTTAGAAAAGAGGGAGTTCAATACATACAGTACTTAATGATCTTTCAAACATTATCTCATTATGCTAACACACAGTACATTACATAAAGCATTGTACCACTGGACTGAATTGAAAAAGTTTTGTGTACTTTTCTCAGGATAATTTATTTTGGTCCTCCACACTCAGGCTTGGAATTAAACAGAAACAATGTGTGCTGTCAGCAGATTTCCAGCAATTCAGAGCTTTGCAAATAAAATATTACATTTACCTCCCCACTTAACCGCCCTATCCCTTCTGTGGATTCACAACTGTGTGCACATTGAAGACTTACTCATCCAAGCACACACATATAGACGTGCCCGGACACTTCAGCATTAGAGAAACTCTTCATTCAAGCTTTGCCTTCATTACCAAACAAATATTCTCATGTAAAGTCACTTGGCAGGCACTCTTGTCCACATCTAGTGGCTCTGAAGCAAAGGGAAGCAGGAAAAAAGGCGAGCTGCTGCCTTTTGTTCCTCACAAACATCTCTGCCTGGCCATTAACGCGTGTTTCCGGGGCCTCCAAATACAGGGGGCCCCATTCCATGAGACCCCCTCTTTCTACAGGACTGCATCCAGTATTTCTGGGTCACTCACGTGCTCCTTTTCTCTGCCCTGCTTCCCCACTGAGAACTTAACAATGGGAAGCAAATTAAAACTCGATTTGATACTAATCCGTCTAATTGAGGAGCCAAATCCCAAGGTAGACGGTGGCTTTGATCTGGGAACGGGGCGGGTGGAGGTGGGGCTGGGTTAAAGATTAGCAGAGGCTTAGCTGCTTTAGTGGCGTTTTCCAAATTTTTCCTCTTTCCCGCTGTTCTGTCTTTGTTTATATATATATGTGTGTGTGTGTTTGTTTTGGATTAAATTATACACCAAACCCAACCCTAACCCAATAGTGTTAATGAAAGCAAAAGTGATATAAAAACATATTCGCTGAGGCAACTGTGCTATTTTAACTTCCTTATACATGGGTTTGAGCCATTTTGTCGAACCGTAGTTTCAGGGGATTCATACCAGAGCGCTTCACCTCACAAGTACAATGCCGTATCGCGTGAGCTACCGAGCAAACCTACTGTGTAAGAAAACCCCTACATATGAAACCGTATGTGACGCTAACGTTCAAAAAGATTTGTTTTCAAATCTCACAGCTGTTGTTAAAGTTAAAGTTTTGTAATGTTAAAGTTGTTTTGAAGTCATGACATAATAGTGTGCAAGGAATTGTACAAAAATTGCTCGTAATGGAAAACCTGGCCCTGTAAAGTGTTGAAGGAATACAAGTTGTAGGCGTTTTACTGCCTCAACTGGCATTTCAACTGGAAAGTCCAGCGATTCGTATGTATGGGTACGTTTTTCAAGTTTTGCAGAAATGTAGGTTGAGGAACAAATTTCCAATGAGCCTGGGTGGCATAAATGTTTAAACAAAATACTATCAAAAGTCTCACGCAGGGAATTATGGGAATATCAGGTTATGTTTTTCATTGTAAATTAGAAAATGAATAAAATTACATGAAATGTCTCATATCTATTGCTATTTTTCACAGTATATATTAAGAGATCACACACACACACACATATACATATATATATATATATATATCATTGATAGCAAAGGGGGTGCTCTTCTTTAATAAGTTGCTGAGAAGAGCAGCAGGCTCCTTTAATGCAGTACCTGAAAATATTAAGCAACAAGCATATGGTCCATAGCCAGAGTTTAAGCAACAAGTGTGTTGCCCTTACCCAGATGATGTTGTTAACATTTGAAATTTACATACTGTGCATTAAGTAACAAGCATGTTACTTATGTTTCATAAATCAGATAGCCTTAAACAACAGCTTTAAAAACAAGCCTCAGCTGTGGTAAGTTTAACTGGGTACCAGCGTGTCGCAATACAACCATTAGGCCTAAAGCAACAAGCATGCCTAGCAACAAACATGTTACTGAATAACTAGTCTTAAACAACAAGCAATATTTGCCAATACCCTGATAGCTTCAAGCAATGCGAATAAATGAAGAAAACATAGCTTCGTGAAGACTTTCAGAGATTAATAAAGGGTGAAATATAGCCAGCTGTGATGTGGATGCTTGATCCCCTTCTTGATATCTTACTCCTTCCAGCAGGGAAGCCAGATCTCGTGTAAACTGTTGTTGATGCAGTCACATTAGCACAACTTCAGCGATGATTTGCAGGCAAAGAGTCCATGTCAACGATATATATAAGCAGTGCTCTCTCAGGTCACTTCCAATCTTGCAGCTCATATCAATCAACACGGTGAATTCGCATTTCAAATGCACAAACTTGAATCTGGTGAGAAACAGTGTGGGGAACGAACCCCTCTAGCAAAATTCCTGATTGTACAGGAATTCGCTGAATTCGCCATCTAATTTGCTACTGAACAAGCGATAAAGCTGCTGAATAATACTGAATAGACCTTTATAGGAATGGTGTGATAGGTGTCGTATTCCTATAGGTAAATGTGGATCAGCTGATGCAATCTTGACTCACGTGACCTGCCAGAACTAACGCTACACTTGATTTGTAAATGTTTGTAGAAAAAACATTGTTGACTGTTTATTGTACTTTGTTATTCTTCAAATTATTTGCATTTTGCAGGTAATTAATTAATAGTGGTTTTGAACTTCATACTGACATCTATTGGCATGGATGAAGTGACACTCGAATCACTTTTTCAATGTAATTTTTTCAATGTATCAATGCGTCATTTTTCAAATATTTAATACATACTGTTAATTTCTTTAAGAGGGGAAAGTGCATATTTATTAGTGATTAAATTAACAGATTTACAGATTCACTAGTAATGAAAATGATCGAGGTAGTCATATATAAATGCATGTATGCAGGTATGTGTATGTGTGTGTTAGGAGTGACTTGAAAAAAAAACAGAAAGAAGAGGACAAGATGAGATTTAGCTTCTTAAAAATGACCTTAAAACCTAAAAAAGCTGGCCACTACAAAATCTCAGCTTGGTATGTTCATAAAAGCTGACCACTTTTCCCATGCTCTCTATTTATCTTAGGCTCTAAGTGTTTAGTTAAGCACAGAGGGCATGTGTGGTAACTGGTACGGACTGCCTGTGTGTAGGTGAGAGCTAATCTACCGCTTATCTTATGTTGTCTTTTGAGCTCAATGGAAGCTAACGTTATGGCACCAGCTGCCCCACCATTAACTTCTTTATGCGGGACAGCTTAATACCTCCTAAGTGAGAGTTCCTGTCTTTGGAAATCCCCCTTGTGTGTGCTTTCTGGAGCTGTTCTGAGGCCAAGGCGAGCACTGACACAGGCATCTCTGATTTCAGTCAAACGGCCAGTCAGATAGTCCACCTTCAATGAAGAGCTAGAAGGATGGGGAAGAGAGACAAGAAAAAGAAAGGAAGGTCCTGTCTTATTTGTGCTTTTAATGCATTAGACCTCTTGGGATGTCCTTTACAAATGAATGAGAGATTTGTGAACAGTGTGATTGTCAGTAAAACATGATCATAAAATGGTATAACTTGATTGACATTATTCGTATGTGGGCTAGACTGTGACATTGCAAAGCTTTTTTTATTTGGTGTTTTGGCAAGTCTTTAAAATATTAAACTTGTGACCTATCTGTGTATTTTTTAAACCCAGGCTCATTGGAAAAACGTGCCTGTGGCAACATTTCTTCAAAATGCTATTACATTGTGTTCTGTACGTTTCTGTGAGTGGCGCTAAAAGTGTGTTCAGTTTCACCCAAAACAGATCAATATGAATCTGGCAATGTTTTATTGTTACAGTTCAGAAATGAAACATCTTGTGCTAAAAGGTTAGTGCTCTACTGCATTTGAAAATAATGTAATCGATAGAAATAAGATTCTAATAAGATCAATAGTGTTAACAAAAACAAACTTGAGATATAAATGCAACCATGCTGTTTTAACTTGTTTCTACGGGTCTTTGAGCTCTTTTATTACATTTTGTTATTCATGTTTTACAGGACTCCTAGCAGAGCTCTTCACATCGCAATGCTGTACCAGGTGTGATACTGAGCAAGCTTACGACATTAGAAAAATCATGTATGCCACTGGTTATGTGATACGAACATCAAAATGTATTAGTTTACATTTTGATAAGTGTAAAAGTGTTTTGAGGTCATAACATAGTATAGTGCAAGGAACCACATGTAAATAAGTTATTACTAATTGATAAAATGCCCCTGTAATCATAAGTTGTGTGAAAAGGAATAAAAGTAGTCGGTGTTTTACTGCCTTTAGTGTTCATTTCTGCAGTGAATTGTATGTATAGGTTTATTTTTGGAGTTTTGCAAAAATATAGGTTTTTCAAATGAGACTATGTTGGTATTCCTAGATCATTTCATTCAGATCGATTCCATTTTTCTATTTCGTTAAACAAGAGCAAAAGCTTGTCCTATAATATGGCAGATGTCAACAGTTGCTAAGCCAGAATTGGTCAGCCTTAGTGAAGTCAATTTACTGTTTTAGGACCACTCTCAAAGCACAGACAGTAGAGGAGTGTGTAGTGAAAGTGAAATGAGCAGGTGGTTTTGTTGCAACAAGTACTGTTGCAGTGTTGTAGGTTTTCTGTATCTCTAATTGCTGTGGTTCCTGCCAAGCGTGGCCCACTTCTCTGAATGGGGTAGATGAGCTGAATGCATGGAGACAACACTGCCTTTGTGCTTGTTTGTTGCCTGTACATCTCAGGGTACAAGATGCACTGTGCACACAATTAGTTTTCCATACCGAAAAACATACAAGGCAGTCTGAAACATCAGATTGTGAACGAAGAAAAACAGCTAATAGGTGTTCCATGACCAACACATCTGAAATGTGTTTGGTTTGGTAATTATCTTTACAGACTAGACCACGCATTTCCCCTTTTAACTTCACTTTTTCTCAATTACACACACACTCACAAAATAGAGACCTTAAGTGCAGAAGGAAACCATAGAATTCAATAAGCTGAAAGCTCAACGGACCTTGTCACACCTAAACTCTTGCCAGATGTGGGTTTGAAGAGATGTGGGAAGAAATTGAGCAAACGCACCAGCCAGGCCTGGGTTCAGGGGCTAAACGAGTAGAGCTGAGTTCAAGGTTGGTGGGCTTTCCTCTCTGTGTGGTTCACAGGGGGACAAGAACCAGGTGAGTAAGTATGTGAGTGGTTCCCTTAGTACATTACAGTCTCCAAATAAAAAGAAAAAAAAACCATGGAAGTTTGGACACAGAAGAAGGAAAATAATCGGATGTCTTCTGATATCAGATGGATCCACAGCAGCTGCTTACATTGCGCTATGTCCTGAAGCAAGAAAGGAGTGTACTGTGGGAACAAGACCTTAGAGGAGATAGAGACGGAGGGAGAGGCAGATCAGCACCAGACCAGCACAGGAAGAATCACATGACCTGAGGGTCTCCAGAGATCTCTCCCAGACTCACACACATCGCATTTGACGCACAACAGCAAAGCTCGCGCTGACATGGACACAGCTGCAGGGAACTTTCAAGCTCCAGAGAAGATCAAATCAACGAAACCCTTACGTCTAAACAGCCATAGAGATACTGCAGTTTCGCATGATATGCATCAGAGTTTATGACAACGTTTGAGAAGAAAGATTTTGACGTAAACATGTAAACACTGATGTCAATACATGGGAAAAAAATACAATCACTTATTATGCAATTTACTTTATTACAAAGAATGATTGTTCACCACAAATCATGCAAAGTAAAACAGATCGGTTTCTATCTTCTTTTTACTCAGCTACACCCATAGCTAGATGCCTTTGTCCATATTAAGCATTTCCTGGAACGTCATGAGTTTTATTACTTCTGTGACGCATATCTGGAGTTTCTGCGTGAGGGCGCTCTCTGGCTACGAGTATGAATGAAACAGACAGTATATGTGCTAGCACTCAGTAATGCTTATTCTATCCTATTTGGGGTAAAAATAGGAAAGAAGAAAACGTTTAAATGAAACATATCTAATCCACGTTTTTCTTAAATGAACAGAATTTTAGTTTTTTGTTCATTTGTTTTAAAAATCACATTTTATAATCGCAAATCGCAATTTTAACCAAGAAAATTGCAATTAGATTTATTCCCCAATTGTGCAGCCCTACTTTAATGTCATCCACCATTGATTTGTGACTTTTTTTAATTTATCGGTTCAGGCACCGTTTAGGCACGGTACCATTTTAAAAGTATTGATTTGGCACCGTTATCGTAAAAAACCCAAACGATACCCAACCCTATTTAGGACTGTGAAGCTTGGGGGTGTTGATGAAGCAATCTACTCCATCTATGTTTTGATCATCGTTCTGAATCCAATCTGGATGTAGTCTTTGACAAAAACAATTTTCTCAGCTTTTTGTTCAAATGATGAAAAAAAAAAGAATGCATGAAGCTAGAATGAGAGATTTTGAGATTATTGGCTTAACTAAATACAATGTTCTGTCATGAAACTCTAGATGGCGCAGGCCGATAGTTCTAACTCGATCTGATATAATCACATCATTATTCATATGGCGCAGCTGATTTGTTTTATTTTTGTATCAGCAGCCAAAGAGCTTGCTGATCAACATTCAAATACTCAGCTAGTGCTTGCTGTAGCAGTTGCAGCATGCTTCAGAAAGCATCTGAAATCAACATCTAAGATAAGTGAATTCTCTTTTGCTTATTTCACTGTGCATATTGCGTGGTCTGTCTTATTAATTTCTAAATGAGCAACCATAAACAAGTTTTAAACTACGTGTCACGTTTAACAGTTTTGCATTCATATGCAGGAGTGAAATACTGAGCATATAAGCAGTGGCAGTTATGCAAATGTGTTTGTTGCAGCCACAAACAAGTCTAGCGTATATAATTGCTGTGTGGACACGCCGACAAGTTACAGACATAAGAACAGGTTTAAATGAAATAAGCATTCACATTTGTATACACTTTAACTGGTGTTCACCATATTTAGCTGCGTAACCTCAATGTCACGTTCATTTATAAATTTCTAAGGTCGATGTTTTCATTAAATGTGCTGAATGTGCGTCTGATGACTAATGGCTTACTATACAAATAAGAGTATAAAAGTTGTCAATGACAAATTATTAATTTACTTTAAATTACGATATTTTGCTTCAGGTGGTTGCTGGGGTTTCTTATCTCATCAATTTGCAATGTATATCTATTTGTTAACTACACAGTGTGTGCTCTGAGTTAAGCTGGTTGGCACGGTATCCCAGGCACACACAGCTAGTAATACATGCGGTTCGCATGGCTCTTTGGAGCAGCAGCAGTACATATGTCTTGGCGATAGATCTGCTTGTTTGGGGGGTGTTTTGTTCTATCCTGGCCCGTTTTCATTATTTCTATGTGTGTGGATATATGCATATGTATGTCCGCTGATGCAGCAGTTTATATTCTTACACTCAGCAGCATTCATATATTGGCTGTATTGTCCATTTCTTGTGTCTCCTGCTTTGTTGGGGGGTTATATCATATATGTTATATGTGATGCATCAGTATTTCCTACACGCTCACAACAGCATGTCTGTGGATGTATTGGCAATAGCAAGTCTCTGTACTTGCTCTGCTGTAGCAGCACTGAAGATCTATTTAGCTAAAGGCGGGCGTACACAGTGCGATTTTTGCTGTCGTACGAGCTCGCAGGCGATTTTTTTCTCTCGGGAGAAAATCGCAGATGCTCGCATGGTCGCGGCTCGTACCGTGTGCGAAGAATTACGGGCCGATCTGAGACATTACGAGCACCTCCCGTCCTCCCGATAATTTTCAAACATGTCAAAAAAAATCGGATGCTGTCGGTTTAAATTCGTGGCGTATGTGCGGTTGAACGAGACGATTTGGCGATCCATCTGAAGTTGACCAATCAGAAGATGACAAAAACCATATAGTCTATAATAATTTTAGTTTAATTATACAGTTCTATTTTTTTATTTGTTATTCCGAATGTGCGTTTTTTTTTTTTTTTTTTTTTGGGACGTCACACAAGAGAGCCTTGTCACCTGATAATTCCTATTTTGATTTCAAATGTGTATTATTTGACAAATTTAATATATGGAAAAAATGTTTGGTAACACTTTATTTTAAGGTGTCCTTGTTACACGTTACATGTACTT
>NW_015660510.1:313160-337933 GCF_001515625.1 Sinocyclocheilus rhinocerous | reverse complement strand
TTTTTTTTTTTTTTTTTTGGGACGTCACACAAGAGAGCCTTGTCACCTGATAATTCCTATTTTGATTTCAAATGTGTATTATTTGACAAATTTAATATATGGAAAAAATGTTTGGTCTTTCTTTATTTTAAGGTGTCCTTGTTACACGTTACATGTACTTACTATTATAATAAGAATTAATTATGCATAATTACATGCAAGTAACCCTAAGCCAAACCCAAATCCTAACCCTAACCATATAGTAAGTACATGTAGTTAATTAATATTACTCAGTACGTATATGTATAATTATACTTTAACAAGGACACCTTAAAATAAAGTGTAACCAAATGTTTACATTTAATTTTCTACACAATCAGTGGACATAAAGCTGGGATGGAAAATGTCCAGCATCTGAGACTGTTTGACCTTGCCCATGATGCAATGTTGAGTGCAAATCATCAGTTTAGTGTCATTAAAGAAAGCAAATATAATAATTATTAATTTTTCCCTAATTTTTTTTTTCAAATGTGCTCAAAATTTATCCCAAAAATTAAAATAGCTACTGCCAAGAAATGAAAGAAAAGGAAGGTGAATGTAAAATGTAGGGGTTTGATTGATGTAATAGACAAACTATGCCTAGTTTTTGGAATACAGTTTTCAAAAAAGGAAGCCGTTTGAGCCATCACATTAAATATAAAGCAACTGTTTCATGAATGCTTTGAATTATATGGCCCACAAATAATTCTGTGTGTACCTGAATGGCCCTCGATAGGGAGAGGGTTGTTTTAAAACTTTAATGAGCCAATCATATGGAAACCTTGCCATGCATGACAGCCTGCAGACATGGCTGTAGTTGCTGTTCAAACCGAACATGAGAATGTGAAAGAAATCACTGATCTCCTGGGATTTTCACTTTCAACGGTCTCTGCAGTTTACAGAAAATGGTGTGAAAGACAAACATTCCGGGAGCGGCAGTTCTGTGGGTGAAAACACCTTGTTAGTGAGAAACGCCAGAGGAGGATGGCCAGACTGGTTAAAGCTGACAGGAAGAGAGAGAGAGAGTAACTGAAATAACTCTTACAACAGTTGATGAGCTACAGCAGCAGAAGAACACATCGGATTCCACTCAACTCAGAAGAGGAAACTAAACTGAGCACAAGATCGCTAAAACCAGAGAGTAGAAGATTGGGAAAACGCCAAGCAGATAGTAGGATCCCAATTGGGTGTAAATAACATGAATCTATGGATCTGTCCTGCCTTGTGTCAACGGTTCAGGCTGGTCGTCAAGGTGTAATGGTATTTAGAATATTTCCTTGTCTCACATTATTCCCCTAATGCCAAATTAACATCATTAAATGACAATGTGCATCCCTTTGTGGTCACATAAGGCATCTTGTAATGGCTACTTCCAGCAGCATAACATCCCACGCCACACATCATCTCAGGCTGGTTTCATGAACATGACAACTAGTCCATTGTACTCCAGTGGCCTCCTCAGTCAATCCCTCTAAATCCAACATGAAATGGAAGAGTCGAAGCATTAATGCACAGCAAACAAATCTGCAGGCACTGCGTGATTCTTGTTTCACCACAGACCAGAATCTCTTAACATGTGCCCTAATTGACATACTTATGCACTAATATACACCATTTTCTAGTATAAAAAAATTGGTCTGTGTAGAAAAAAAAAAAAGATCTCTGATGTATCACGATTCTCTCTTGAATGATTTTGTGAACCTGCCACTCATGTGCGCTAGAGCCTTATTCATGAGCCTTAGGCTACGTCCACACGAAGCCAGAGCTTTCCTTATCTGATTTTTTTTTCTCCTCGTCTCAAGAAATATCTGCGTCCACACGTAACCACGAAACTGACACAAAACGATGTGGTATGCATGCCAGACCAGCATGTGGCACTGTAATTCTCCCACAGAGATACACTAAAATAAGAAGAAGACTTGGACTATGCGCATAAACCTTGCGCGCGGTATACAAATGAACATGGAACAATACATTTATTAATCTGTGTTAATGTTAGTTAATAAAAAGACAACTGTTCAGTGTTTGTTCATGTTTTTGTTGCTGTTATGTGATGTAGCCGTGTCTGACTAGGGGCGAGATGTGGGCTGATGACGTCATCGTTTCAGAAAATATACGGATTCGCTGTCCACACGAAAACGGGCGGGCGGCATTTTCAGATTTATCCACTCTGGGACCCGGTTTCAAAAAATATCGGTTTCACTCACCCAAAACGCCTATACGATACAAAATGTATGCGTATACAGCTAAACGCGTCTCCGTGTGGACGGGGCCTTATTTTTCTTGCTGCCAATTATACACAAACATGCACAAAATCATGAAATAAGCATATAAACTTGCAAAAAGTCTCATGTTTGAAGCAAAATACTAGAGCATTCGAGGGCTTCGTTGCATAGGCGCTGTGAGAAAAGTGTGCTTTGCTTGACAAAGTATTGCATTTCAGATTTTTCCCTTCCAAATGCTCTACAAAGAGATTTTTTGCCATGTGAAAGGCAGTATAAATTTAATACACAAAACACACTCTCAAAGTGCTTTTATTATGCTAATTTACTGTAAAAAGTCAGTTATGTCTTACTACCTTATATTTGTTTGCATGTTTTGAAATTATATTTAGTTAATAATTCTTAAAATAAATTATTTAGATTTATTATTATTTTTAATATTTTAAAAAGTTCTTATACAGTAAGTAATAAATATGCACAAATACATTTCATATTCAAAGCCTGTAAACTCGTTATTAAATAAAAAAAATGTACGTGTAGATAAAGAATCATGTTAGAATTGAATCGTGATTCCCAGAATCTTAATGCTGATCTAAGCAGCCCTTTTTCATTAAAGTTGTTAGCAAAACGCACCCTTTTCCACATGTAACAACCTTATTATCCGTGTAAGTGTAATTGAATTTCCAACAGATGTCCCGCACTGTTAATGTTGTTGGCATTACTCCACTGTGAAGATGTGCCAGAAAGAGATATTACAGACAGAACATGTGCTAGCAGAGAAGTGGCTGGAAGAAGGAGTGACAATAGTAAAGCATATGTGTGAGAAAGAGAGCAATAGTCACACTCCAACACAACTTGCTGCCAGCATTATGCAAACAACACTAAATCAACCTTCTTAGTGGGAAAACCCATTCAACATAAGACACTACACTACAGAGTTGCCATGACATGCCTTTATCTCCTAATAGTGGACAAAAATAAAAGTTCTCCACATCCTCTGGCTGAGCAGAAGACAACTCACACTGCCAAGACTGTCAAGTAATCTAATTTCCCCTGTGATATCTGCGAGAGTGTCTTATTCTTATCATGCTGAGAGATTAGCTGTAAGAGCAAGAGCTTCACCTCTGCATTGGCTGTTGACATGTTTCTTTTCTTCCATTTAGAACTTAGTAAAATATGTTTTGAACTCTAGAACCATATCTATCTCATTTATGAATGACTGATTCAGACTGGTTTTGTGAACTGGATCAAACAATTTGTTGAAAATGTCAAAAGAATGATATGTTCATGAATCGGTCATCAGTACTTTCAGTGAATAACAATGTCGGTCTGTTCCTCAAACAAAGCTATTATACTGTTTGACTTCAGAAGACTTATATTACACAAGTCTTAAAGACAAAGACACTTTTGCTTGCTTTTTGAAACTTATAAGCCTTAGTTCCCAGCACAGACTGACAAGCGGAATCTTCAAAATGTTTTATTTTGTGTTCCATGGAAGAAAGCAAGTCATTCGGGTTTAGAACAACATGAGGGTCACCAATGATGCCAGCTTTTTGGGAGTGAATTATTCATTTAAGGGATACATTCAGGGTGATACAGCTGTGATTGGATAAGAAAAAAAAATGTAGGACAGGACTTGGTTCTATTCATCAGTTGTTGATTGGATTCTAAGATGTGGCAATTGCACTCAAAAATGAATGCAAGTTTCCAGTTGGTTGTATTAAAGGGGCGGGGTCTTGGCAGACTAACTGATTGGTGAAGTCCTGTATACGTCGCTAAACATAAAACAAAAACATAAAACAGGAGCTCTTTTTTCAAGATCATCCAGATAAACCATGGCATGGACAGTTCATGAGCACTGAATTTGGCAGTTACTCATTTTATGTTGAGGCAGTGACGCAACAAAGATATCAGAGTCACCAGCTGACTGGGGGCAACATGCACATGTGGGAGAGCCTGCGGGACGAGAAGGATCTCCACAAACACTTGTCCTGCCACCACATCAACTACAGCTGTGAAGCTGCAGACAAAAGTGTTCTCATTTAAAAGTGGAGCAAGCCAAGGCCTTTGATGTTCTTCGTGTTGTGCTGCATGGGGCGCACATGGCCAGCTCATGAGCACGACTATTAAAGTTCTGTGAGAGCTGAGAGGCCCTGCCGGCTTGGGCTTCTTTGCTGTCATTTCTATCACTCAAGCACTTTCATGCGGGCTTCCCCATCCAGTCAGTCTACGTCTGGGGTCACTGCACTTTCCACAATGCCTCCTTCCACATCAAACCCCAGCCAGCAGGATATATCCTCCTTTTCTCTCCTGCTTTCACACAATCTCTTCGCTCTCCTGTGGCAAAGGAAAAAAGGTGGGGGATGCCTTGCTTCTGGGTGAGGATAGTAAGGGGCTCCAGGCCTTTGAAGTGTGATCTGAGCCCCTGCAGACATGCCAATGGGATTTACAGTGGATGAAGATCCTCTTTGGGTCGTGTGCAATGCTGTGGACTTTTGAATTTGACACTTCTAGGTCTGGATTTCACTGTCAAACTTGGTTTTAACCAACAGTGCCAGCTTTACCTGTTGTTAAAAGCCAAATTACTTGTAGCCACGTTTTAAGAGGAGATGCCAATTTTCATGAGCCACATCCAAGGAGTGGTTCTGATTTGATTTTACAGGGATCATATAATGCATCACATTACACCAGACAACAGCTGTGCCTCTGATGCCTGTAAAGCATCAAATGCTAAAGCAAGTGATATCTGAATAACTCATGGCAAAGTATGTGGGGCATTCACTAACGACCATATAAAGACACAGGATGTCACACTAATAACACATGCAGGAACCAGAAAAAGAGAGTGAGAGATAGTCAGAGCTTCAAGGCAAAATCTGGAGCATATAACACCAGTGCTTTTAGTGTGCAAGTTTGCATCTGCATGAAAAGCATGACTGCCACAGAGCTACAAACAATGCAGAATTGCATGCATTTTCATTATAATCAGTGTTGGGAAGGTTACTTTGGAAATGTAATAGGTTACAGATTACACGTTACCCTATTTAAAATGTAATATAGTGTAACTTTTTCAATTACTTTGTTAAAGTAATGTAACTGATTACTTTTGATTACTTTTCTAAATTTCTAATGAATGTTTATTTGCAACTGTTAATCATTTTCAAACATTTAAACCATGCAGGGTTAACCTTACAGTAGTGCTCAACACTGTCAGACTTTCAAAATCCTTCATCACTTGAATTAAGATGATCAAATTTGAACACATCCACCACAAAATCAGACTTTAGTAGCCTACCGCCTTTTACTTTAAGATTGATCTGAAGTGCAATGCAGATTTAAAATCATAAGAAATAGTTTACTGAAGAAATAGTGTATATGATATGATGATAGTTTTCTCAAAATAAGTAAAATGCTCATGAAGTGACTCAAATTCTGAAACATGGACAACCCTATTTTTTGTATGGCCTCACATAAAAAAAGGTTTAAATCCTTAGGTTGGGGACATGCAAAATAATTAAAAGTTCTCTCCTGAACTGCACCTTCACTTCCATTTTTCTTTTCAGTCTCTTTATTTTGCCCTGATATCTATCTCTCACATTAATACTCAAGATTGAACAAAACTATACTTTCTAAATTGTCTATACATGTCAAAATTAGTACATCACTACAATATCTTTACGGAAAAATCCTAATACTGAACATGAGTCATGCTTTTCCCTTACAAAAATTAACCATGCTTTTATTATAGTAAAAGTACAGTAACCATGTTTTTTTGTTTTTTTTTTGGCAAATGGATTACCATTTGTATTTATTTTTACTACAAATTCCATGGTTAAACTATGGTTTGTGTTGCAAAAACCATGGTTAATTTGTGGTTACCATGCTTTAACAATAGTATTGCCTTTGGATTTATAGTAAAATCATCGTTAATTTTCGTAAGGGTTGTGTTGTTGTCTGCCCTAGCTCCCCTAAACCTATTATAACATATGATTATTTGTCTGCTAAATTACTACTGTAACATTACAATAGATAATAATGATGTCCTTTATACAGTATTTTTTAATGATGACTGATGAGCAATGGGCTGCTGCTGCTTAGCTAGGTAAACAAAGGCAAAACTACAATAGCATATTTACAGATGGAACTGACCTGCACTTGAAACCCTGAACAGTAGGCCTAGTTTTGCTTCTCTGCTCCACCTGTGCGCTTCCACAGTCCACTCTATTCTCTCTCTCGCATTTAGGCTATAGGACTTCCGTTTTTATGACTGGATTCTACGAACCAGTCTGTGTTTTTCGCATCGCGGAAATTATAGGGCCGTGTGTCTCAGAGTAGTCAGTGCAATTTGGGAAATAAATCAATTAAATCTGTATGTGGATGTGTGTAAATATTCAAATGTAATCCCCTTTGTAATCGTTAACATTTTCATAAGTAACTGTAATTTAATTACACATTTTTTCTTAGTAACTGTAACTGATTACAGTTACATTTATTTTGTAATTAAATTACGTAACGCCGTTACATGTAACTAGTTACTCCCCAACACTGATAAGTTCATGATAAGCATTACATAAATTGATTACAATTACGTAGGCCCCACTGATTTCCACAATGCAAAATGCAGACAGAATTTCTGTGTTTGCCACGTTAGTATATGAAGATGTGAACACATGAACTTAATCTCCAGAGCTGCTCTAAGAATCATTTCACCAGCATTATCATTTCATTTGAGAAAGCTAACATTAAATACACAGAGAAACTCAATGGTCTTCACTACAATCTGCCAAATTAAAAATTCAGTTTAACCTAAAGAAATTGTGACAGAAATATATTACTATTGTACAGTAGAATCATTTCACAAGGCTCTTTTATTTTAATTATAAAATTTAAATTGAGGATTCAAACAAGTAGATTTGCTTTTTGATTATTAAAATTCAAATATTAATTATTAAATTCACTCTTAAAGTTTTATGTTTTCAATTAATTAGACATGCTTTTGGAAAATGTAATCCAGAAAAGAATGAATGAATGAATGAATGAATGAAATCAGGCAAATTCTGATTTTGGGAAAAAGAGATAAAAGGGATTTCATAGGGCCCTAATTATGTTTCCTCAGTTTGAGAGTGAGGCTAGGGGAAAAAAAGAGAGCGATCTTCTCATATTTGGATTCTAATTTGAGGAGATGTTAACCCAGTGGAGTGAGCAATCACCTTCCAGCCCTCCTCAAACCTCCCCAGTGTTTTCCAGAAGAGCAGCTGCTTCCTGTCTAAGAGAAAGGCATCCAGCCACGCTGAGCTAGCCATCTTACCGAGAGTAAATCACAATCCTGCAAAGCTTCTCCCATACACTCATACCCTTCTCACAACTCGTAAAACCACTGCCCTACAAAACCGGTGTCATGTGTGCAATATGTTTTCTATTATGATGCACATCATTGTGTCAACCACTGAAAACATTACATCAAGTTTGGGAGGCACCAACGGGCACAAGCCTCCGAATACATTGGCAGGGTCAAGGTGTGCTCCCCAGATGTAGAGATCGTAAGTTTCTTGACTGGGGTCTTGCAATTTTCTATGAAAAAGATCATGGTTGCCAATGGCCTAATTGCATGGTCTTCTGCAGAGTCATTGTGTCTGAGATCAGACTGCCTCCTGCTGCTTCATTGCTCAACTGCACCTAAGGGTCTCTGAATATAGCCATTGCTCAATCTCTGAAGCGTCTCTCAACCACCCGCTAACTCATAGACATGCTTTCCTTTCCACTGGTCTCTTTATGCAATCATAATTTTTCAATGGGACTATGGGGCTCTTGAGGTTACAAGTGGTTTGTTCTTCCAGGTCTGCAAAAAATCCCATACACAGCTCCAGGTCAAAGGGAGGGGAAATATGTATATATATTCACAATATTGCCAAACAAAACATTGTCCTTATCAACATACTTGGACAGCATTGACAACATGTGTGGTTTTACTCTATAGGATCAGCTTTGGCTTGGAATTTAGGGCTATGAAAGGGTAGGGGTTTATGGATTTAGGTTTGGATATGAGGGTTTGAAATTGGTTGCAGAGATAAGAATTACAGTATGATTTGAAGTTGCATAAGTATACAGATCTTTTCTTCCATATTGTGATGTATATCTGAGTGAAACAGATTATTGTTTCTGACTGATTGCCCACTGAAGCTAAGCAGGGTTGAGCCTGGTCAGTACCTGGATGGGAGACCTCCTGGGAAAACTAGGTTGCTGCTGGAAGAGGTGTTAGTGAGGCCAGCAGGGGGTGCTCACCCTGTGGTCTGTGTGGGTCCTAACGCCCCAGTGTGCTGACGGGGACACTATACTGATGAGACGTTAAACCGAGGTCCTGACTCTCTGTGGTCATTAAAAATCCCAGGATGTCCTTCGAAAAAGAGTAGGGGTGTAACCCCGGCATCCTGGCCAAATTCACCCATTGGCCTCTGACCATCATGGCCTCCTAACCATCCCCATATCTGCTGATTGGCTTCATCACTCTGTCTCCTCTCCACCAATAAGCTGGTGTGTGGTGGGCGTTCTGGCGCACTATGGCTGCCTTCGCATCATGGATGCTGCACACTGCTGGTGGATGAGGAGATTCCTCCTTTCTATGTAAAGCGCTTTGAGTGCCCAGAAAAGCGATATATAAATGTAAGGAATTATTATTATAATTATTATTATTATTGAAAAGTCAAAATGTAGGACAGGGATGTGGTTTTACTAACTGGTTCTTGATTAGATTGAGGCATCTTAATGTGAGCTTTCAGTCAATTGTGAGGAAGAAATTTAGCATGGATGGCAATTATGACTACGTATTCATGATATTATTTATTTTTCTTCCCTAAAACTTTCAGGCGTCAAACTGCTATATAACATAAGGTATTATGTCAATCCTACCACTGCATTTGTATTTGGCTTCTATTTCAGGATTTGGTAACATTTCATTTTAAGGACTAATTCTCACTATTAACTATGTAATGACTTTGATTACTTAATTTTAAGGGAATTAATTATTATTAATTCATTCAGGTTTTAAAAGGACTCGAATCTGAAAATTCTGAGTCAACCTGATTAAAGCTGAATTAAAATCTGATTGGTCAGGGGTATCACGCATCTGGTCCTTGAAAGCCCGTAAAACAAAGATAGTTTGTATCCTAGTTTGAGTTAGGATTAAGCACTGTCTTTTATTTGAGCCTCTTGAGAGATACGCTAAATAGGACAGGAACTGCTTCAACCCTTCACTGACCCTGCATGAGTTTTACGACCGCAGCTGTGGTATAGGGGTGTCTCAGTTTGTCTCAATGGAATGTGATTGTTTCAGGTGTGACTCAATCGTGTAAGTGGGTCCGTTCAAAGACAGAGATCCTACAACTAGCATGCATATTGTTACGTTCCGTGTTTATTTATACAATATTGTTGGTTGCTATGTACTGCTGTGTGCTCTTTCTCTGTCTTTCCATGTGTTACTGCTGCTCAACCAGGTGTGGAGGAGAGGAAGGTGATCACTCGCACCTGCCGCTCGTTACTGTGCAGAGGCTGCAAGCTCAAAAGCTCTTCAACATGTCTGCCACGCTGAAACTCGACTTCCAGAGTGCTGTGCCTTTTGCCTGCCTTGTTTTGCTCTTGTAGTTTTGTCAGAGATTGATACTGTGTAAAACTTACTCGGGTTATGGCTTATTGTAGCCTTCCGAAAGGTAATTAGCGTTGTTGTTGCGCTACGTGTCTCTTTGTGTTGGAAGCCGTAGGGAGGTGGGTGCTATTTTATTTGTGAATCTTGTTCTCTTGTTTTTTGCTTAGTTAGGGAGTTAGCGTACATTTCTGTTGTTAATTTTCTTTTGTTTTGTCTGTTTAGGCAGTTTTACTCCTTTAACTAGTTAGAGGGTCCTTTTGTTTGTTGTTTTGGCCTTTCCCCCTCCTGAAGTCCATTTTGCTTCCTATTTTACTTTGTCATTTGGACATTTTGGAAATAAAATACTTGATTTTGGAACTTAACGTGTCTGTTGTCCTGGGCAGGGGACTGGTACTCACTCACCCCAACCAAATTTATGTTTACTTTTCTCTGTTACCCCCTTACCCTAGACTTACATCTGGGACGTAACAATATTACTAGCATATTGGCTGTTTATTAGTACTTATGGAGCACATATTAATGCCTTATTCTGCATGACCATATTTTAGATTATTTAATCCTACCCCATGCCTAAACTTAAAGGGGACATATTGTAACACATACAGTTTCTGCCAATCTCATGTTAATCCTGAGTACCTATATAGTAGTATTGCATCCTTCATATCTCAGAAGAATCTTTAGTTTTATCAAAATTTATAGAATAAAGATGCAGCTTTACGATTCTCTCAGAAAACAGCCGATCTCCTGGAGGCATGTTGTGGGCGGAGCTAAAGAGTCGCAAGCACATACGTGCCAATTGCCAACAAAACACAAAAATGTTATGCAGTTTTACTCACCGCCTGTGATTCCGTCTCATGACCGGGATCTTTTATTCTTAGGACCGCTCCATCTTTCAGTACCAAACAATTTGCAGATCCAGCGTCGAACTGGGCGTTGTTTATAAAACATTTGTCACTGAAATGATGGAAACAAACACACATGCGCAACTCCGTTGCTGCCCCGGAAAAACAAACTGCATCCACTGTTCACGTAACGCTGGGTTTTTTGGGAAGCTGAACAAGGTTATCTTTACCTCACAACCAAAAACACACTTCTTGGAGACATTCTTCTCAAGCAAGTCCTGTGCAGCGCTGCCGACGACTTCGTAACAGAATGAAGCACATTGATGGGCTGCTCTTGCTCTCGCTCTGGTTGCTGTGTGCACATGCTCTTCCGGGAGAAGTGCCCATACAAGGATTTCTGGAATTCCATACTCGGAAAAAACTTTCCTAAACTTATTCAAACCCGGAATGAGTGTATTTGGCACAGAAATACTCTGTCATACATCCAACTCATTTTTTGAAACTTTGGCCATGTTTAGCATGAGAATCCCATTCTTTAACAGTGTAAATAACTCGGAATGCATGAAATAGCATTAGACCACGAAATCGCATCATATGACCCCTTTAATAGTGAGAATTGGTATTCAAACTAAGATGTGACCCAGGAATTGTATTGGCAATTGGCGTGTGACTGAATCTATCATAAAGAAAGCCTTTTGAATGTTGCAGAAATCCGGCCTTTTAAACATTTTTAGTTCACCCACTTTGCATAAAATTTCGTGTGTATTATCTAGAGACAAACCTTACCAAGAATTTGGATTTTGGTAAATTCACTCTTCGTAATTAAGCAGATATGAGTCATGACTGTGGCCCATCATCCCTAATGACCTGCATATTGTTGGAATAATGTCCAGTTTTTGCAACTTCGCACTCATGGACACAAGGACAATCTGAGGATCTAGATCCACAGGATCTATTCTTTCTTTCTGTTGTGGTCATTTTGTCAACTCTTCCATCTGCTTAGATTCTTACTGTTGTTACTTGCAGCTATATTTACATTTTTGTCAGGATTAGTTAGGGTGAGGAGTTTAGTCGGTCAATTATGGCTACTTCTGAACTGAATCAGTTAAAGAGGACAGACTGCCACTCTGGGATGCACTGAAGATGATGAGAGTCAACTGAAGTACAATAGACATGAAGCAGCTGTTTGCATTCATGTTCATTTCCTCATAGGAGGAACGCAGTAGACATAAAAGCACTGAAGAATGTCCATCAGCTCCACCCTGCCTATTCCTGCATCCTCACTCCTTCATCCACAGCATGCAAGGAGACTTAACTTGCTATGTGCACACATGCAAGTCACACATCTGGTGTCAATTCAAGGCCTCATTCGTGTAGAAAAAAAGATAGGGTTTGTCACTAAGATGGATGCAAAGTCGACAGTGCGCTTCATCTGGCAATCATCACATTTCCACTTAGCACTTGGTCTTCAATAAATCCACATAGTGTGATGGGATTAGTGAGATGATGTCTTTTCAGTGATGAAAGCTGCTACATTTGTTTCAATTATTCCATCCATCATGTAATACTTAAGTTGCATAATATATTTCCTCCTTCCTCCAGAGTAGAGAAAAGAAAGCCTGTGGACCAAAACTAACATTTTACATTGACAGAACACAGAGTATTTATTAGCAAAGCATATAACAACAGATACAATTTCAAAGGGTTTTGCACGCCTCATTTAAGGCCTGTAGCCTGTTAGACTAATAGCCTTGTAACTGTGTTATATGTGTTCTGCTGTGTGAATGCAGCACTGCAAGGTCAAAACACATACAATTTGTCATGTGCTTTTTGTCAAAAATATAAAATTATTCTTTGATCCACCATATTGCAGATGGTGAACATGAACCTGTAAACAAAGGACGCAATCCTACTCTGCCCAGTTCTGCTTTGTTGACTATATACCTTTTTTTCTGAAAACCAGTGACCCATATCTGATATTTACACTATACACTTGGCAAAACAACCCGGAAGCAGGGTTGCTAGGTCTGCAAAACAAAACCAGCCAAATTGCTAATCAAAACAGCCCAAAACTAGCCCAATCACATTTTTTCCCACAGTTTCCCCCTAATTCCTGGAAAAGCGTCCACCTGAGTTGACGTGATTCGCCAGTGTCACTTTTTCAATGACACACGACTCGTATTGACAGGGGAATATCCGATCTGACCACTTACATGGCAAATGCAAATGCATGTATCCGATTCATATCAGATTTATTTCCACGCAAGTTATGCAATCAGATTACTTTTTTAAGTAACTAGTAAATTAACAGATATTTTGTTTTAAATGTAAAAGTATACAAGTTACTTTTTCAAATAAGTAATGCAAGTTACTTTGTTTTCCCATTTATTCACTGGCAGCTCTCCTGTCCCCATGTTGAGAGAAATTGCGCTGAGATACTTACTTCAGCCTGAGGCTAATTAATTTCACTTTTGGTGTGAAAGGGCCTTTACAGTTGCTAAAAATATAACTTTTGGAGTTTTTTAACAAATAAGCAAGCCTAGCCCAGTTGACAAACAGTAACGCAAAAGTAACATAATGCATTACTTTCCATAAAAAGTAATGCAGTTACTTTTTTATGGAGTAACACAATATTGTAATGCATTACTTTTAAAAGTAACTTTCCCCAACACTGCGTGCAGTGTACAACTGACCCAAGAATTATCTCTCTCCAAACGCAAAAAAATGCTAACTAGAGAAATTAAATCACTGGTGAGTGAAAGTTAATCTTTTAGACAATATGTGTGATAAACGTGCATGGAAACTGATGAAAAGTGAAAAGGTGAAAGACCTAGATGGAAATTAAAAGAAGTAATGCAATCTCTCTTTTAAATGCAGAGTAAATAGAAGTCTCCAACTTGTTGAATATTTCTCCTAGAGTTTTAGAAAGTCTAAAAATGAACTCAGCATTTATCATAACATTAAGAACAAATAATCTGAGTTATGTCATTTGTGTTCACTTGACAGTTCTCTATGTCAACAATTGTCTGATTTGAGATCTCGTGAGCTATGAAAGAGCAATAAAACTATGACTAGCCTCATAAACTGTTCGTTACACTAGATTGCGTGAGAGTTTTCCACTACTGTAGCAAAAAGCATTGACCATGCAGAAGAGAGTTAGCTTACCCTCCAAAGCCACTCAGCATGATAATTCTGACATGGGAATTCTGACGTGGTTTCCAGAACGTTCCCATTTCATTTATTCTGCTCGTAATTATTCATTTCAACAGAGCTGCTGGCCTGAAAAGAGGAACACAAGCTGCTGCCAGAGTCGGGGATGGCAGACACCTAACTTGTGTGCTAATTTGTCCTTTAAAACAGTGTTCAGTGGGAATATAACTGGCTGTGAATATGCAGAGTTTGCATGGAACTCAGGTATGTCATAAAATCATGTGACCAATAACGTGGGAATCTTATCAAACACTGCTGAATGGGTGGCCGTGGCTTTATTATGCGACTAGTAATGCAACATGCATGCAATTAACACAAACCTCTCTCTCCCCCTCACTGGTTTTTCGTCGCCTTCTTGGGCATGGATAAAGAGAGCAATGTGTGCATCTGCGCGGTTGTACATTTGTGTTTGTGAACAAGAGGCAGCAAACAAAGGCATCAGGCAGTTACTATGGGGTGATGCTGGCACACAGAGCGACAGAGAGAGGCATAGTGTGGGATACAAACACTTGTTCAGAAAGTATGGAGAGAGAGAGTTGGAGAGAGAAGAATTAGAGATGGAGGAAAGAGGAGGGGGCTCTGGAGGGGATGCTGCCAGTCGGCACGTACGCCCCAGTCTCAGGGAGTGGTCCTGGCAAAGTCTCACGGCACTTTGCGTACAGTGGCCACCCCACATCGTTTCATAGAAGGGCAAGAATTTTCACTGTGCCCAATATGAATATAATCATTAAGTCTCACCACAGTTGGGAACTTCAAGTCGATTAAGAAAGTCCATTTCAATGGGCTTTTCTGGAATTCTTGCACTTGGCTTTAATATATTCCCTACTTCATTCCACATGAGTGGAGTGTCCTTCAGCGCAGCTATTTTGTCTCCTCAATGGTGACAGCCCCTTTTAATGCATCTCTAGTTGAGAATGTGTCATTAAAGGGAATAACTAAAAAAAAGGACATTGTCAGTATGATACATTTTACATTTAGTCATTTAGCAGACGCTTTTGGAGTGGCAGGGAAGACAAGAAGCTCAGTCTTTGCCAGGTTGAGCTGTAGGTGATATTCTTTCATCCATGCCGAGATGTCCGCCAGGCAGCCTGAGATCCGTGCAGCTACCGTTGGATCATCTGGTTGAAATGAAAGATAGAGCTGTGTGTCATCAGCATAGCAATGGTAGGAGAAGCCATGTGCCATGATAACTTTAGTCAGCATCAGACAGACACTTAACAGTCCTGGCTAGACTATCACAAGTGATGTCACCGTCTGGTACCAACAACAGAAACTCTCCCCTTGAAATCCGGTTACGAGAGGTCACAGGAGATACATTTGAGACACATCGCTCAGATGACCACAGATGGATCTCAATGCCAAGTGTGGGCTTTTGTCTCAAACCAGGCTTATTGGAAATATGTTCCTGCCTACATTTCTGCAAAACCTAAAATGCATTGCTTCGGGTACATTTCCTGCACTTTTCAGGTGACACGTTCACAAGAGGCACTATAATCAATATATTTTTTTTTTCCACTGCAGATGCAGGTTTACTAAACAGCCCAGTGTCATGAAAAAAAGTGCCCATGGGTAAAAATTGCTTGCAAAATTATACTGAGTTGCTTGAAGCAAGTTTCACAGCAATTTCAAAATGAAATGTCCAGTGACTGGCACTAAATATCATGTTTAATCTTCTCTGAAACAAATGTGACCATGCCAGTGTTTTATATGTTGGTTGTTGTATGTATAATGGCAGTTTGGAAATGAAATATCCGGTGAGTGGCACTAAAAGGGGCACTTAATGCTTTTGAAAATGCCATATCACTAAACCTAACGGAAAATTCAGTACACTAAACCTAACCGATAGTGTTAACAAAAGCAAACGTGAGATTAAAAATATCTTTGCTGAAGCAACCATGTTGTTTTAGTTTCCTTCTACAAGGCTTTGGGCTCTTTTGTGGAATGCTGTATCTCTTGTTTTACAGGACTTATACACAAGCGCTCTTCATTGCAAGTGCAATGCAGTACCAGGTGAGCTACCGAGCACGTTTACTACATCAGAAAAGTCACACATATGGAGATGATTATGTGATGAAAAGAGTAAATGTATTTGTTTGCAAATAACGCACTATGGTAAAAGTGTTTATATATCATGCCATAGTATTGTGTAAAGAACAGTGTGAAAATGTCTTTATTAATTGACAATCTGCCTCGTAATCATTAATGATCATAAAAAGGAACCAAAGATGTTGGTGTTTTACTGCCTCCAGTGTTCATTTCACCTGGAAACTGCAGTGAAATGTATGTATATGCACTTTTTTGCAGTTTCTAATGAGCCTGGGCTGTTTAGTCTTTGCTCTGTCTAAGTTAAGTATAAGTTTCGGTCCTACTTTATATTAAGTGGCCTTAACTACTATGTACTTACATCAAAAAATAAGTACAATGTACTTATTGTGTTCATATTGTATTGCAAAACACTTTTGCTGCTATTGAGGTGGGATACGGGTAAGGTTAGAGACAGGTTTGGTGGTATGGGTAGCTTTAAGGGTGGGTTAAGGAGTAAGGTATTGGTCAACAGTGTAACTATAAATGTAATTACAGAAATTAATTACAGGTGCAATTACATGCAGATATTTTTAAAATATAAGTACAATGTAAAAACATGTATGTGCACAATAAGTGCATTGTACCAAATGATTAATTCAAATGTAAGTACATAGGGGAAGTTGTGGCCTAATGGTTAGAGAGTCGGACTCGTAACCCAAAGGTTGCGGGTTCGAGTCTCGTACCGGCAGGGATTGTAGGTGGGGGGAGTGAATGTACAGGCTGCCCACTGCTCCGGGTGTGTGTTCACGGTGTGTGTGTGTGTTCACTGCTGTGTGTGTGCACTTTGGATGGGATAAATGCAGAGCACTAATTCCAAGTATGGGTCACCATACTTGGCCACATGTCACGTCACTTTCACTTTTTCACTAGTTGTTAAGGCCACTTAATATAAAGTGGGTCCTACGTTTCTACTGACCAGACACGTTTTGACATCCTTTTTTAGGATCATGTAACAGGCCTCAGAGAACTCTTTTAGGTCTCTTGACTGCCGGCTCTCTTGATGTGTAAACCTCTTACTGGAGTTTTTTTTAAAAGGTTTCCAAAAGTGTATGTCCTATATTTAAGCACATGCATCTACTAGCAATCGAGTAGTCTTTAATCAGCTGAACAAATACTTAAACTCAAATGAATACCTGGACAATTTTCAATCTGGTTTCCGACCGCATCACTGCACAGAAACAACGCTCATTAAGATAATAAATGATATATATTGTTCTGCATGGCTTGCTGTGAAATGCTAAGGAATCTCTTTTCAGCAAACCCAAATTCCATCTAATTCTGCTAATGCCCATAGCATTGGACTTTGGTAGTGTAGTACCATTTGAATATCAATGAAAAGACGATCAGAAACTACAGCTCTGTTCTAAAACCTAGTGAGCTCCCTCACTGTCTACTGGCAACATAGGCAGCTACCTTCTCTGGCAGCATCTTAATAGAAAAAGGAACCTCATAAGTGATTGAAATGCTCTACATACGCAGGAACTCCAGCACTCCTCATGTGAAACAAGTAGACTTGACTTAAGGCTCCAGTATACTCAAGGAGAAGTTATTTTCTGTTCTTCGCTTAGGGGAAGACTGGCAGACAGAAATCAGCTTGGAGAAAATCAACAGCAGTTCAGAGTATGAAAAGACAATTCAGAAAAGCTGAGCGGATGTGGCGGTAGATGAAACTTGTAATTCACTATAGCATATATAAAGACAGCCTTCGTGCTTTCAGTGTGGAACTAGGCAAAGCTAGACAGTCATTCTTCTCAAACCTTATAAACAGTAACTTAAACAACACTCGCACTCTTTTTGCTACTGTTGAAAAACTGACAAACCCCCCAAGTCAGATTGCCAGTGAAATGCTCTCCGACAGCAAATGCAATGAGTTTGCTTCCTCCTTTTCTGAGAAGATCAATAATATCAGGAAGGCAATTGTCTGCTTTTAGTTATTATGCCGCCCGCAGTTGGAATCAGCTTCCAGAAGAGATCATGCAGACTCAAAACTCATCTGTTTAGCTGTGCATTTATTGAATGAGCACTGTGCAATGTCCGAACTGATTGCACTATATTTTATGTATAATAATTTTCCATTCTTAACTGTTTTAAATTCATTTTAAACCTCTTAAATCAATTTTTAAGTTTTTAAGCTCCTTGTTTTATTGTTGTGATTATTTTTTTATTATTATTTTCTTTTCTTTTATGTAAAGCACTTTGAATTACCATTGTGTATGAAATGTGCTATATAAATAAACTTGCCTTGCCTTGCCTTGCCTAGGGGTAAAAATAAGCTTGAAATACTTTCATAGCCAAATACTGTTCAACATCCAGACGTCGCTCACTCTAGTGAGAGCAGCATTTAAATAAATGTGTAAATATGTGCTGCACACATTCATCTCAATAACAAATTGACACACAACAAAAGCAGTAAGAAAACAGCAGTTAAGAAAGCATCTGATCACACAGTAGCAAGGTAGATATGTTTGCACCTGCTCTGCAATTTGGCTTCCAATTAGAATTACAACTTTAATTTCTACTATAAAGCAGCTCTCCAATGTGTCCATGTTTTTACTCGCAGCTGACCACGATGGACTGAACAGAAGAAATCAACCAGAGAAGAAATCAACAGGAGAAGAAGCAGACCTACCTATTATGTAATCGCTACGAATCAATGGTCATTTGATGGTGTTCACCAGCTGGAGCAAACTTTTCCAGAAAGTTCGCTTTAGTAACTCCAGAAAACAAACAATAAACCTGATATTGTTGAAAATGACATCACACTAGTCCATTCTTTGACTTCGCTTGAAATATATTGGGGCCTCATGAGGAACATCATGATCAAGATTATATATATATATATATATATATAAATAATTTTTATAAATATTTTTCTGTATTAAATAAATTATTGCTGGGCACCTGAAAACACTAAGATAAGACTTTTTTTCCTCTTTGGAGAAATTGTGTATTATATTATTAGAATTCACAGGACTATGCAGGTTATGCTGGCAGCATTATTAAGTTGCCTCTCTTTAGAAACAGCCTTCACATCAGGAAGATACATTTGATGGTTTAAAGTGCTGCTTATGGTGGTGAGAACTAGGTTTTGGAAGTCCTGTTTTTTGGGTCTCTGTCAAGCATAGTGACTGCTAATGAAAAATAAGAACAATGTGTCACTTGTCTTTGGGGCAACACTATTATTTGCATTTCATTGTTTACTTTACTCTCTAAACTTTGAGTGCATTAATTAAAAAAGGCTTTGCCACCCCCTATTATGGTTGAACAGCATGGCCTACTTGGCTCAGCTTTCACTACCCACTCATGGTTATCTCCTTAACACAGAAACCTCATTATTTTTACTGTGGCATATGAAAAGAGGCACTATCTGCTTGGTGATCAATGAATCAGACACAGTTCCTCCAAAGAGGACAAGTTTTATCAAGTGCTTGTCTCGGTATTAACATATGTGGCACAAGAAACTCAGATAAAACTGAGTGCTTTAGTATTTGATGCACATAAATGACCTTGTTGGCTGTGTGCTATGTCAAAGGTGTTCAATAGATGAAGCCCAAAGTTACATGATAGACTCATCAGAGAGATAAAAGTACAGTACAGTGGCCGGATCTTAAGAAGGAAGTTAAAATTTGTTTAAGATGAATTAAGACGTTCCTAAGAATATGCATTTCTTTAAAAAGTTTAAGTTCTCATACATTTTCTTAAGAACGTATTTTTTTCATTTATTTTATTAAATGTTGATAAATTATTAATTAGTCAATTCATTAGCCATCTTTCCTTTGGAGATTTAAGTTGGAGGCTATCTTTACAAGGATTTATGGACTTTACAAGATATCTTGAAAACATTTTTTTTCCAGGAATTTCAATTCTTCTTAAGTTTTGTATTTAGAACAATCTTACGAAAAAGATAAGAACTGTCAGGATCCGCAGGAAGGGACCCAAATGCAGAATGAGCGGGGCGGTGATATTTATTAACAAAATCACAGCACAAGACAGGTGAGGAGGGAACACAGTCCAAACCAGGGGCGTAGATTATGCGGGGGACGTGGGGGACGTGTCCCCCCACTTTTAATATCACATAAATTCGTCCCCCGCACTTTTTCGGGCAAGTGTGTTCGCATAGAGGTTTTCAAGAGCCAGTGTGAATAAATATAGATTTAAATTAAAAGAGACAGGATAGTCTGTGCATGATCTGATGTTTTATTCGGACCCAGAATAAAGCGAGATGAACATCACGGAGCGCTAAACACTAAAAAAATTTAAGGGGGTCTGAATACTTTCCGTACCCACTGTATATATAACATTTCTGTCCCCCTCACTTCTGAAATGATGGCTACGCCCCTGGTCCAAACAATAGGGCAGCTTGGTAAGAGCACACAACTGGAGAACAGGTTGGTCAGAGTTGAGACAGTTCCAGACTTTGCAACAATGGGAAATGGAAACAAATGAAATGATCAGCCCCTGAGTAGCTGGCAATGTTTCCAATGCTCACTGTCAAGCACAAAACCAAATCTGATTCCAAGCAGCTTCAAATTTCAGTCAAGAACTGATTAAGGTTGATCAGTGATTGTGAAGGATTATATCTACTTCAGTGTCATCAGAATCAAAATTAGCTAAACTTATTACAGAAGTCTAGCATTCTATGATACCTTTCATACTCCAGCATCTGGGTCTGTGCATTTCAAAGCAACCTTACATGTTTACATGCTCTCCAGAAACATTTTGTCAGAATGGTCACTACATCTCAATATCAGCCAAATTCTTGACCACTGCTTCAGAAACAAGTTTTCTTTCAAATGCATTTTTTTTTTAAACGAAATGTCTTTTTACTGATTTGACAGTCTGATTTGTTATGCCATTTTGTAAAGTACTTTATACAAGCCCCTGTGTTTTATTTACTTTCCCACACTCAGGGCCAGTCTGTGGGTTTGCGGGGCCCTAGGGTGAATTCATGAAAATGGCTCCCCACCGGTGTCATAACATAAAAACATCGATAGAACCACTGCAAAAAGGACAAGTTGTTTCTTTAGCAAAAACACACTGTAACCAAGTAGTTTATAAATGTACATTAACTTTTCTACTTTCCAACATCAATAGTTTAGGTTGCAATTAATAAAAATGTTTGAAGTAAAGTGTACAGTCACTGATTGCCATTTCTTAGATATTTTTCTTAATTCACATAATTCAACTTACATAAATAGTGCTTCTGTGTGGTGAATTATTAAAACTACAAACAAACTTGTAGTAACTCAATTAATACAAGGTCAACAGTATGTATATGAATTATATACAAATTATAGACAAATTCTGAAACTGCTGTTTAAAATAGTTTTAGATATAGCCACATGGGTTTAAATGTTTTGTGCAACAAATTCAATGTAATAACTAAATTTCCAATGTGCACAAGCCAATATATTATTAAATTAAATGAAATGTTTAAAAAAATAAGAAAAAATTATACGTAAAATAAAATTAAATACATACTATATGTAGAAGCATAGCACCACAAAAATGTGTAATTAAAAAATAAAAATTAATGTTGATTGATCTTCCTGACCATTTCTGATTTTTATGTCTCACAATTCTTAAAATGCTTCATTATGTCGATCTTAGTATTCTTGAGCACTGAATGATAGGAGATGGTGAACTCGAAGTGTGTAAAGAATAGAGTCCACCAGGCCTGTCGAGAGTTTGGCATCTTGCAGGTATTCAAGGTTGAGGTGGTCGTGAGAACTTGGAAAGGATGGCAGAACCCCTTGAGTCAGTGATGCCACTCCTCTAATGCCAGCTTGATGGCAAGAAACTCCTGATTGACCACATCATAGTTCTGCTCTGCCGAGCATAGATTAAAGGAGAATAGGATGGATGTTAGCTGGGTCACTGTGCCGCTGAGACAATATTGCTTCCATGCTGGTGGTGGAAATGCACAGAAGGATAGCAGAATTTGACTGTTGCCTTGTCCAGTGCCCGTTAATCAATACATTGGCTCAGGCCTCTGTCCCTCTTGGCAAAGAAAAAAATCTCATAGTGGCAAGGGAAGTGTAAGGGAAGATGTAACCTCGCTCAAGGGCCTCTACCACATACTCCCCCATGGCTTTCTGTTTGGGTCTAGGTGACGAGTAGATCTATTCTCTGGGCAAAGGCGCACTGGGTAGGGGCTTTATGGCACTGTCCCTTGGTCTATGAGGCAGCAACTTGAAAGCACGCTGGGGGTAGATGTCATCAGTGTAAGAGCTGTACTTAGCAGCGACATTTGAAGAACACTCAGTGATGGTACTCAGTGGTTATGGTGTTGATGGTGATATTGTTCTTGGGGGACGGCCATGGTATATGGACTGTTTTTGGTAGTGGGCACTGAGGTAAACAGTTGTGGAAACATCCTGGGCCCCACTTGAAGATTTCTCTTGACACCAAGGAGGTCGAGGTAGGTAACAGGAGGCAAGTAGTACTTTGTGAGTAGCACGATAGAGTCTGTAGTCCAAAGACGAGACCAGACAACAACTGAGGGAAGCGGTGAGTATTTAAACAGTCTGTGATTAGTACATAATAATGAAGAGGTGCATGTGATTAATAAGCTGGTGAGCTGAGCGAGGGAGGTGTTGTGAGAGGGAGTTTAGATGCGACAAACATGAAGGTGAGTAAATGATGACAGAAATTTAATTTCTGGGTAAACTATCGCTCTATAAGCGGCTGTTAAAATTACTGCCAATGAAGAGCATCTTACATCAGTATAACAGTTTTTTTTAATAAGTATGTTAGGCAGATGTTAAATAGCAAGATTTTGAAATACAGACACTGAATAAAGGGTTTAGTGATGTGTGTTTACTGTTGTTCCAAATCTTTCATTATTCTGTGGCACATAAAAAATTAGGATCAGGAGAACAAGGAACATGCAGGCTAGTAGCTGGGAACACGTGAAGGCTTGACAAACAAGAGAAAACAATCCCTTTAGGGCAATGGGAAATTGGGTTCTTTGTGAAGGAGAGACTGTTATTTGACCAATCAGAATTAATTCAGGAGCTAATGGCAGGTAGAAAAGACAAGTGATGGGCTTGTGCTGGCTCTTAAAGAGATAATAGCCATATTTAATTTTTTTGGTTGTGCAGATTGGAAGTTTTTAGGGACGAAGACACGGGTACCATAACATACTGGGTAGGGTATACTGGTATGTCATGCCTTGAGACCAGGAGGATTAGATATTCTGAGAACTGCTTTGTGCTTCCATCTTGTAAGTGGCGGAACATAGCCTGTTTAAGACCTTCGCAGTCCTGGAAGGTTTACAAGATTTTCGGAGGCTTGATGACTGGTGGACCAACTCACATCACAGTGAATGCTTGGCACAGGCTTGGCTGAATACTGGATAAGGAATACCACTGTATTATGACCTGAAGGGTATTAAAGAGGATGCTCTGTCTCACCAAAATGCTCCCGATGATTGCAATGACTCTCCTGAACCCATCCTTCCTCCGTTGTGTATTGTTAGCCCAATTCAATAGACGCTATATGAGCAGCTCACTGAAGAATCCACCACCAAACCAGCCGGAGTGCCCCAGGAAACACACCTATATTCCTACCAATCCTTGTAGGGAGATCATTGAATCAGTCCACTCCTCCCGGCACTGGCACTGGCCACCTTGATATTCATCAAACCCTCTCGCTCTTACAAGGACACTATTGGTGGCCTCACATGTCCCAGGAAGTCTGTTGATTTGTCCAAGGTTGTTCTCTCAAAACCACCACACCTCCTGCTGTTCGTTCCACATCGCCCATGGTCACACCAATGAGTGGACTTCATTACCTGCATCTCATGGCTTCACATGCAACCTTGTCAGAGTAGTTTGATTGACTAAGGCCGGGGTGGCCAACGTCGGTCCTGAAGAGCCACAGTCCTGCAGAGTTTTGCTCCGATCTTGATAAAAACTCACCTGCCTGTAGCTTTCTAGTAACCCTTAGACCTTGGTTAACTTGTTCAGGTGTGTTTGATTAGAGTTAGAGTAAAACTCTGCATGACTGTGGATCTCCAGGACTGACGTTGGCCAGCCTCATCTAAGGCATGCCAACTAATTTTTTGAAGGGACGTCTTGCGGCCAGGGAAACTGCAGAAGCATTATTCCAGAACGTTTTCCACAACTTTAAATTTCAAACAACCTCAGCTCTCCAAAGACAGAGGTCCCTAATGTATCTCATCTGGCGTGCTTCTCTCTCCAAGGGTGTGACCATAAGCCTCTTGTCTGGTTACAATCCACAGACTAACGGGTAGATGGAGAGGAAGATCCAGAAAATTTGAAACTTATTGAGAACGTATTACCAATATTACTATGCCAACCTACCACCAGCCTAACTCCTTACCAGTGTGTACTCAGCTTTCAACCAAGAGGGGAGCCATTTAAGTCTATTCCCATCTCTGACAATATCGTTCCAAACCCATAAGACTTTCTTTTCTTAAGATTTTTGTGTCATTCAAGCACATTTGGGCTTCTGTTTGCCATATTTGTTTAGCTCTATGTGAGTTGAAATCTGTCCATCATATAAAGTAACCGCGTCTTTTTGTTAGATTTGGATTACACTGCTCGACTCATATGGATTTCTTTTACTTTGTCTTTTAGAACATTTTAAAGTTTTAGTGGAATGGACTTGGAAGGAAGGACAGACACCACTCAGTTTTCATTAAAGGGGTCATATGATGCGATATCAAGTTTTCCTTTCTCTTTGGAGTGTTACAAGCTGTCCGTGAATAGATTAGATTGCAAAGGCTAAAGT
>NW_015660510.1:301696-310073 GCF_001515625.1 Sinocyclocheilus rhinocerous | reverse complement strand
ATGGTTTTATGTTTACGCGGCGCGATACGCAACGCAACGCGTATAAAGACAGTATAAGTCATTATAATCCGTATTTATGTCCCCACTGGATGCAACAAATGCCTCGTTTATAATGGGTTTTTATTGGTTTTGTCTCATCGCGCCGGGACATGGCATCACAGTATGGTAAGGGGAGTAACATTTCCGTCACACGCTTGAGGTATTCGGCCAATCACAACGCACTGGATAGCTGGCCAACCAGAGCACACTTCGCTTTTCAGACCGATAGGCTTTGGAAAAATCTACGCGTTTCAGAAAGGCGGGGCATAGAGGAGAAACAATAACGTACAGTATGTGGAAAATAATGTGTTTTTTTACCTTAAACCACATAAACACATTTCATTACACCAAATACACCAAATAATGTTTTTTTTAGCAACATTATATGACAGCTTTAAAATATATTTGTGTATTGAAGATGTACTACAGTCTTATGGGTTTGGAACTAAAAGTAAATGATGAAAGAATTTTCATTTTTTGGTTGAACTATGCAAATATAAATTAATAACTATCTATTAAGACATATCCATAATTTTCATTAGAGACATACTAATTATTTTGGTAATTAAACAGCACTGTGCAACTGTTTGTTAAGACAAATAAACGTATCACCTTCAAATGTGACCCTATAGCCATAGTCAACATCTTTCTCTCTGTCTAGCACTTATCAGTATGGCCATTTCTTGTGTACTGCTCATAAGGCTATCGAGTTTCAATCATGAGAAAATATGCCACTGCGCTGCAGCCTCATGTCATGTGGACAAAATACCCGGCCCTGCTTTTTTACAATATTGTGCTGGCTGTCTACAGGATGGAGATAAATGTGCCTGTTGGAGTCCGGTTTTAAAGTGCCTTACCATCCACAGCTAAAACACGCCACCTTAAGATGCCAATCTCCATCTGATGTATGCACCGATACAGCTATTATTGTCATACTCCTATGGAGAAATGGCCAGCAGGCTTTTCAAAAGGCAACATAACAAAAGGCACCACTTCCCGAGATTGTGCAACCATTATCCACTTAAGCGTCACTTCAGCCTGGGGCAGGATTTCATCTCCTTGTGCGTCACGCACAGCAACTATGGCCAGGATCAGACAGACTGTGACACATTGGAGAAGAGCTCTATCACGCAAATGAATTAAGTTCTACTTTATATTACATTATTTTGCATAAGAGATGCTACACGCAGGCAAACTGCCTGGAGATTTAAAGCAAATAGTTTTTTAACCTCTATAAATAGTATAAAGAAATGATGCAGAATGGATTTCTTAATAAACAACCAATAATTAATCAAAACATGAAGTGTACAAAACGAGGTGACGTTATTCTCCTACACACTCCAACATCAATAGACAGGAGGACCAATTACAGCAGCATCTATTACTTTAATTTACCTGTTTTCATATCTCTATTTTACTGTTTTCATTGGCATGGCCGATTTATCAAACCGATTAATTTCCACAAGAAACCACATATTCTTTTCTCCATCATTAAGCTTTCAGTGTGACTTTTAAATAGGGGTAGATGATATAACCAAAATCTTATTTCACAATATGAGTCAAGATAATGATATATTAAAATGTAGTTATTTCTTTGTTATTAAAAAAAGATCAAAGAAGCAAATGACAAACAGTAGGGCAAATGCAATAAGAAATAAACAGTGCTTTAAATTTTCCAGGTACAGTAGGTCAATTTAACAGTAGGGTTAGGCTTAGACAAGTAAGAAATTAAAATATGAATTAAAAAAAGTCACTTCACTGCATAAATTATATATATATATATTTCTACTTATTAAAGCTACAGTGTTTTTTTAATATATTAAAGCTTATTCAGTCAAAAGCTATTGAGTTCCCTTTCCCAGCTTTTAACATCAAGCACATATTTTCTGCACTGTTTTCTCTCATTCATGCATGTTTCTTAACCGCTTTTTTTTCTCTTCTGCATTTCTCCTCTGCTCTAACTTGCATCCTAATCTAGCTTTCTAATAAACCTTGCATTGTATATTTCGAATACTGTTGGCTCTGCTGAATTACTTTTGTTCCTCAATTATAAGTCGCTTTGGATGAAAGTGTGCAAAATGTATACATGTAAATAACAGTCAATAACAGTTCTGCGCTGCACAGATAGATTTATATACTGCAACGTACATAATATAGCAAAATGTCTATCGATAGACACTATGTCATTGCCACGAGAAATATTGTCATACCACCCAGTCCTACTTAAAAATCATGACACATTTTCAAACACGAGATAAATCTCATGAAAGAAACTGTATTTTACTGTAACTGTACTGCAATGGCACAAAAGTGTCTTCAATACATTCTCTACAATACTGTAGTCTTTGAATTGTCTTTTTTTTTTGTTGCTATTACTGATATTTGCTGTGAATGTTATCAGCATATCACCTATACAATGAAATTACAATAGCCATAATAAAAACATTACGAAATAAACAACAAAAGCAACATTCTGTGCAACATTCTTCATCTGTGGAACCGATTACATATACATTTAATGGTTAGTGATTAAAGTTATATAATTACAAGATTTAGAATATGCAAACATAAGCATAAAGTTTTGAGAGATGTACTTATGCTTTAAAAAATTATCATAAGTTATTTCATACATGTGTGTGTGTGTGTGTGTGTGTGTGTGTTTATTGTATTATTTCCTTGAAATGTACCTGAAATGTACTTTTGTAAAGTGGGCATGAACTGAGGAATGGGGCTATATAAATAAAAAAATTCTTCTTCTTTTCTATAATATACATCATTTGGAATATTGCGTATATGGATGAAAAGTCAATATTTGTTTGTTCCTAAAAATATCTGAAAAACAGACTGAGCTCACACTGAAAAACAGGTATTGGTTTGCAATTTTAACCAGCATTTGGTTAAATTTATCCTGCAATCAAGATTTGTCATCAATATTCTCTCATTCCTGATGAAAGACCAACGAGATCGTATTTCACAAAGCTTTGTTGTCTCTACTAGACTAAATGTAGGAGATAGGCAAGCTATGATTACTGTCAGCAGATGTCTGGAGAAAGTGGCGTGGGGGGTATGGAACAAGATGATAATGTGGCGTGAAGCAGAGCTCCATCATCACACATTGAGAAGCGCCGTGCGGAAAGCAGGAGCATGTTTGAGGTGATTGGTATGTGCATTTTTCCCTTCTGACTGTCAGTCTTGTTGGGCCCTGTCTCACCCTCATATCTCTGTCGCCTCCCTCAACGCAGCTGACAGACATCTTCCTCAGTTGTCACAACATGTGTATGTGTGTTTTAGTGTAAGATTTCACAAAATAACCCTTCACCTGCACATTACACAGGAAAGTTTCATTCACTGGTGGATCATTTTACAGACATTTCAAAGTCAGAATCTTCTAAAGGTCTCATTAGTTTGCAATTTCCTTACTTGTTTTCTACTGTAAATTACAATTGCACTGTAAAAAAATAATAATAAATCAATCAATCAATACATATTTATCAGTATTTCTGTCAGTTTTGGCAATCAGATTTTAAGATAATGAAGAGACACTCAAATATTAAGACTTTTTATTTTTTAGATAAGATTCAAGATTCAAGATTCAAGATTTTTATTTGTCACATACATGGTTATATAGAGAATATATGACCAGCAGTGAAATGTAAGTCAGGTCCGCTCCATGGCACCATGATGTGAGTTTCTCTACCTCATCCAAGTATGCGGCCTCAGATAACCGAATTACATTTAAAATTACATTGTTATCTTACCCCTTTTGCACTTTTTCTTGTTTCTTGCATAAACCTCCCCAAATTCTGCTGCATTTATGGTTAAAACAAGAAGAAGAAAAAAAGATCTGATTCAGATACCACAGACTGGTTCTGTTGATTGATTTTATTGTGGTAGTGGTTTTCCAAACTCAAGTCTATATGAAAAGGTGGCCTGATATTCAATTCATATGAATTCTGGGAAAATTTGCAATTGGTATGTAAGCAATTCGGCCTAACTTACAGAAATAAACTGCCATTGATGACATAATTTGCATTATTGCATGCTTCCAGTCCACTATATTTCAATGCATTTCTCATAGATGCTCATATCTGAATATATTGCCTTCAGAAAGCAGCTTGCATTGTTTGCATCTCCTCCAATACTTCAGATAAACAACAAGTGCTGATCTGTAAGTGTAAAGTATTGGGACATCCAAAGACAACTGCTGAAATATTATGAAAAAAATTATCTGATCGGTGTACGATAGGGCTAGGCGATATAGCCAAAATATTATCACAATATTAATTTACCATTAAAGGGGAAGAAAATGCTTTCCACATGTTTGTTAGATCTTAAGAATGAATGTAAACATAGCTTGTTTGTTCACAATTTGCCATGATTTCCATGGTTTAACCCTTGTATGGTTTTCGGGTCTGTGGGACCCGTTTTCATTTTTTATCAAAAGAAAAATGATATGATTAATTCTTTTTTATCTTCTCATTTTCTGTGAAGAACATATGTCAGAACAAATTTTCAATGACCACACACTGTACACCACCCATACACATTTATATTACATGCAGGATGTCCGGGTCCCGGGGCTAATAAAAGTGTGTAATTTGTAGGTCCTGTGTACCTTCACTCTGTCCTCCTCCTGTCTGGGCCTGCTATCTGTGTGTGTGTGTGTGTGTGTGTGTGTGTGAGTGTAAGTGTGAGTTTTGTGTTTCTGCTCCTGCCGTTCCCGCACAAGTTTGTAGCACTTTAATTCATAAATGTGATATAACAAAGGTAAATGGCAAATATTAACCATATATGCTGTTTATATTGCTTGTGATTGGGATGAAGTAAACATCTGTTGAGTATTTTAACATAACATTTTTGATTGTGTTGAAATGAAAACCCAAAAAAACAGCGGGTCCACCAGACCCACGAACACTGGCTGAATAACAAAAATATGACCACACAAGGGTTAAAACGTGTTTGTTATCAATTTAACTCCACAGAGAAGCTACCTTTTCATTTAGGGCCCCATTTTATTTTTGTGTTTAATTACATCACATTTTCTAGCCTTGACTTCATCCATCCTAAACGATTTAACTTACACTGTGGAATTGAGTTTCCTCGGGCCGCAACCTTGCTAGTTTAAACTCTGAACTCCTCTTGCATATCCTCTTGTATAACTTGGTGCCACAGGGGCAATCGAGTGTTCTCTCTGCGTGGGGCCTGCTACGGTTCAGCAGGTTACAGATTGAGTACTGCAGGGTGGCTGCTATAACCATTCCCCGAGGGCCTTTAGTTAGGACACAGAGAACATCCCATCCCTTCATTTTATGTTTAGCTGTGATCAGTGCCCAATGCCACACACGCCGTATCAAGGCCAATGAGATTATCTAATGTGAGCATGTGTGTGTGTGTGTGTGTGTGTGTGTGTGTCGCATTACTGATAGGGAAGATGGTGATGACACTTGCTGACATCATGTAGGTCATGTAACCAACACAATGATTTATTCCAGAAAATTCATGTTTCCAGATTGAAAGACTGAAATGCATCATTTTCAAAATAGTCACCCTGCACTCTAAAAAACGCTTGGTTAAAAACAACCTAATTTGGGTAAATTTGGTAATCCAGCGCTGGGTTTGACCCAGGCAATTCAGCAAATTAGGCAATCCAATTTTGGCAATACAGCACTAATTTTGACCCATCTAGGTTGGGTTAAATGTTCGACCCAACATGCTGAGCTGGTTTTTCTCAACTATTGTTTACAAATACTGCTGGCATAAAATTAACCCAAAATGGGTTGGAAATTGAAATCACTTTAACAGTGTCACGTGTATGTTCTGTTCTGGTTTTGTTCCAGTGTTCCTTTGTTTGACCTAGTTTCCTTTATTCCTATTTTCCCACCACTAATTTGTTACCTTAGTTACTCATTAATTTGATTAGTTTGAATGGTTTGTTTCAGTGTATTTAAGCCCGGTGTTTTCTTCTGTTCTTTGTCAGTTCTCACATGTAGGTGATAGGATGTACTGTTGTGAAGTTATTTTTGTTTAATAAACACAAAGCTGTGACAGATGCAGAGTTACTAAGTGCAGAAAATGTCGAATCAAGTTATTCAGCATATTTAGCTAAATGGAATTGCTTTTTAAATAAATATTGAATAAACCTTGAAAAAAATATCACACAATTTACGTTTTAAGACCAAATTTGACCAGTTATTTAATTTATTCAACCAATTAAAACAGCCCCACTATGGCTAAAGCATCAATGCCACCAAAAACACAGCACCACTGGATGATTGATTATGAACGATTATCAACCCAATTTGGGTCAAATCAACCCAACAGTCTTAAACCAGTGTTTGAGTTGGGAAAAAAACAACTTTTTTTTTTAAATTTTTTGTGAGACTAGTGTTACCAAACCGTAGAAATAACTGTTCTTTTTAAATAGGTTCTCAAACATTCCCCTCAAACGGACAGTCCTGCCCCAAACTCACACCATTAATTGGCTGAGTGTTGTGTTGGGCTGTTTGAGATGGTCAAACAAACAGAGCAATGTTTTGACAGGACCACAGAGTTACAGTGTTATGCTTTTCAGGGGAATTTATGGTTACACTTTATTTCGATAGTCCACTTTATTTCGATATGTCCACTACATATCAAATTGAAATACAAATTTTATCATTTAAGCATTTGCTTTTAAATAACAGTTCTATAATAGTGAATCTCAACCAGTGGGTTCTGACTGGGCTGAAGACGGCAGGGAGAAAACAATGCTAAATGCCAATAACAAAATGCAAGTACATAATCGTGCTTAGGTAGCATAGCAAAACAAATGGTCTCAAACAAATTCCTCCAGTGAAAAAGTCCATCTCCTGTTGTCCTCTCACATCAGAATCCACCCATATATTTGTATTGAAATGTTGGAGTGTTTTCAGTTAAACCAGTGGTCACCAAACTCGGTCCTGGAGGGCCGGTGTCCTGCAGAGTTTAGCTCCAACCCTAAGTAAACACACCTGAACCAGCTAATCAAGGTCTTACTAGGTATACTTGAAACTTCCAGGCAGGTGTATTGAGGCAAGTTGGAGCTAAACTCTTCAGGACACCAGCCCTCCAGGACAGAGTTTGGTGGCCCCTGACTTAAACGGTGCTTGATCTGTGCATATTTCACTATATTTCATTCCTGATTCGGACCAGATGACGTTTTCACTGTAGAAAGCAATATTGTGGATTATGGACTTGTATTTTGGTTTGAAGTTAAAACGTCTTAATAATGGATTTGTTAATAGATTACACGTAGCTTTTCATTTCATTAGATGTTAATTGATGGACTGGAGTGTTGTGGATTATTGTGATGTCTTTATCAGCTGTTTGAACTCTCCACTGGTAAGCAAGTCATGTAATGCTACATTTCTCCAAATCTGTTCCCATGGATAAATTTACATCACATCTAAATGTTGGATTACCTGCGGGTGAGAAAATCCTCAGCAAATTTTCAGTTTTGAGTAAACAATTCCTTTAACATTGTTGCTGGATGGAGCACAACATAATGGAATAGGACACAAGGCCTCAAACTTTTGTTTTTGACTTAATGCAGTGTTTTAAACCATGGAACTCATGCCAAAAACACATGATGCAATGGCCAAATGCCAGACGTCTGTCTGACGCATTTTTATAGACCATCAATTAAAAAATACTGCATAGAAAATACAATAAATATGGAGGTATTAAAGTACTTAAGTATTTAGAGGCACAAGAGGACTAACAGACTATAGTAAGTGTTCTGAGTCCTTTGTTGTGCAACTGCTGGATTGCAACAGAGTACACGGTGGTCAAAAACAGGGAAAGTTCAGATAAACTAAGAATCACTTCTGTTTATTGTTTTATCTTCCTCTTTTCCTTTTGCAGTCATCCATGTGTATTCTTTTCAGGTTCACCCATTGACATCCTACACGAGCACAAACAGTTAGTTTCACTGACACAAGGCCAAAACACTGTTCACAAAAACATGCCTACAAACTCCGGACGAACTTCTACATTTTGTAGAGTAAAATAGTAGTGCAAACTCTCTGGCCCTGTCCACATGAACGTGGTTATTTTTAAAACTGCAGCTTTTTCTATGCAGTTTGGCCATTCGTCCACCCACAAACGCAGCACCAGGTCACTGAAACCGAACATTTTTGAAAACTCCTGCCAGGGTGAACTCCGGTTGCAGTGTTATCGTGTAGACAGCGAAACCGGAGTTTTTGGCTTGTGACGTCTCAGTCTGCACATCTCCGCCTGCCTACTGGAAACTTTTTCAGGCTTCTGATTGGCCAACATGGCTTTACGGTTGAGATTATATCGCCACCTGTTGGTTTGGCAT
>NW_015660510.1:286454-301626 GCF_001515625.1 Sinocyclocheilus rhinocerous | reverse complement strand
TGAACTCCGGTTGCAGTTTTATCGTGTAGACAGCGAAACCGGAGTTTTTGGCTTGTGACGTCTCAGTCTGCACTGTTATCTCCGCCTACTGGAAACTTTTTCAGGCTTCTGATTGGCTAACATGGCTTTACGGTTGAGATTATGTCGCCATCTGTTGGTTTGGCATGCTCTTGACAGTTCTTCATAGCATGCGTTTGCGTTTTCATGTGGACGGAGATTTTTTTTTAAAAGGAAGAAGGGAAAAAATACTCATGTACGTGTGGACATTGCCTCTGTCTTTCATTGCAGGGCAGAGCTTTTGTTCTAGATATGATTAAAAACAAGCAGTCCCTAATTTTAGTTTTGTCAAAGAAAAAGATCATTTATTTTTGTATGTATTTTACTGATCAGCAAAGAGCATAGATTTTGCTCACATTTTATCATTTTTAAGTAAAATGTGTAAACTGTCCTGTAGTATGACAATTATGAAGTCCTTTAAAGTGACTCAAAATGATTGTACACGATGAGTTTTTTTTTTTTTTAATTCATTTATTTATTTAGCTTTTTTATTTCTGAGCTGCTCTCCATTGATGACTACATGGCAATGGAGGCCAGGGTCCTTCAAGTTGCAAACGTCTAAGGCCCTGTCCACATGAACGTGGTTATTTTTAAAACTGCAGCTTTTTCTATGCAGTTTGGCCATTCGTCCACCCACAAACGCAGCACCAGGTCACTGAAACCGAACATTTTTGAAAACTCCTGCCAGGGTGAACTCCGGTTGCAGTGTTATCGTGTAGACAGCGAAACCGGAGTTTTTGGCTTGTGACGTCTCAGTCTGCACTGTTATCTCCGCCTACTGGAAACTTTTTCAGGCTTCTGATTGGCTAACATGGCTTTACGGTTGAGATTATGTCGCCATCTGTTGGTTTGGCATGCTCTTGACAGTTCTTCATAGCATGCGTTTGCGTTTTCATGTGGACGGAGATTTTTTTTTAAAAGGAAGAAGGGAAAAAATACTCATGTACGTGTGGACATTGCCTCTGTCTTTCATTGCAGGGCAGAGCTTTTGTTCTAGATATGATTAAAAACAAGCAGTCCCTAATTTTAGTTTTGTCAAAGAAAAAGATCATTTATTTTTGTATGTATTTTACTGATCAGCAGCATGCATAGATTTTGCTCACATTTTATCATTTTTAAGTAAAATGTGTAAACTGTCCTGTAGTATGACAATTATGAAGTCCTTTAAAGTGACTCAAAATGATTGTACACGATGAGTTTTTTTTTTTTTTAATTCATTTATTTATTTAGCTTTTTTTCAGCTAAAATGCTGGTTGAGACGGTTGGGTAAAACTGTAAAAATCTGACCCAATTAAGGTTAATAATTGTTCACAATCAGTAACCCAATGGTGCTGGGTTGAGAATGTGGATATGAAAGAGAGCATGCACATAACGCAAGTTCCCTATCTGTCGGTCACTACGAGTTATGTCGAACGACATATGGGGTCTCACTTGGGAGGCCAATCATCTCTGAGTTTAAGAGAAAACGCCAATGAAAATTGGCTAGTGGATTTTGCATACCTGAGCCACTCCCCGTGCATACGGGTATAAATAGGCGACAGGTGCATCCACTCTCGGTCGTTTCCTGTCCTCTGTCGATGACCACGATCGCTGTCTTCAGTGTCTGGGCCTTCAGCACGCTGAAGCGGCGCTCGTGGATGAGTCATGCGTCTATTGTGGGTGTATGAACATGGCAGCGCTGCGATCGCGTCTCTCGTTCCTCAAGGGGAGTGCAGCAGACCCCTCTGTCACTACCCGTTCCGCTCGCGGCTGGATGATTGGTTTCTCGGCACGGAGCACGCCTCACAACCGCGTTCTGCTCCGGTTCCTTTCTTCCCGGAGGTGCATGAAGAGGTAGCGAAATCGTGGACGGTCCCTTTCATGGCCAGAAGTCGCTTGCCTCCCTCTTCCATCCTCACTACCCTCGATGGTGGGGCGGCGCCATCTCTGGCTCAACCTGGCCGAGATGAGAGACGTTGACAAGGTTCGCTTTCTCGACACTCCCATCTCCCAGGTTGGCCTGTTCGGCGACACTGTCGAGGACTTTGCCCAGCAGTTCTCGGCAGTACAAAAGCAGACCAGAGGCCATTCAACACATCTTGCCCCGACGTGATCCTCCAGCTGCCACCGTTCCGTCGTGGGCCGTGTCTCAGCCTGCTCGTCGCCGTGGGTGTGCCTCAGCGCTGCTTCCCGGACTCTGAGCAGCTCCCGCACTCTGTTGTTAAACCAAGGCTATTGATTGGGATTCACCTTGATTTTGTTTTGTTTTTTTTGTTTGTTTTTGTTTTGGGGATTAAATTATCTGTGCAGAAATTGATGTAAGAGAGGACTGTAGTGGTGTAGAGATCCCACATAGTATCCTCAAAACAGTTCTGCAAGGCTGAAGAAACCTCCTCATTCCAGATGTGTCTTAATTCGTGGTTTTATTCTGCCGATGACAGGCTTGTAGGCTGGAATCAAAAACAGGGACCAATGGTCCGACTGTCTAAGATGAGGTGAGCAGTAAGTTTTATAAGCCCCAGGAACATTTGTATAGACCTGGTCCAGTGTTTTGTTTTTCCTTGTTTTAATGTCCACATTTTTGTAAAATTTGGGCAGGACAGTCTTTAAACACAAATGATTAAAATCACCTGCTACAATAAAAATGCTCTCTGGATGTTTGTTTTGCTGCTTACAGATAACATCATGTAACTTTGTCATGGCTAAGTTAACATTAGCTCAAAGATGGACGTAAACAGCAATAATAAAAACAGTTGAAAATTCCCTGGGCAAGTAAAACAGTCTGCATTTAAGCATTAAAAATTCCAAATTCGGGCAACAATGTCTCTCAATAACAGTCATGTCAGTGCACCAACTATTATGAATGTAAGCACACACGCCTCCTCCTCGTGTCCTACAGGAGTTTGCTGTGTGGTCTGCACGGTAGAGGGAGCGGCCTGCTAGCTCGGCGGCTAGTTCAGGGATGTTTTCATGCAGCCAAGTTTCCGTAAACACTGTGACAGCTGTACAAGTGATTGTTGGTAACCCGTAATCTCACGTCATCCATTTTGTTAAAGAGGGAGCGGGTGTTGGCAAGGAGGATGCTGGGAACAGCAGGTTTATGCGGGGCTAATCGTAGGGTGACCATTTTCCCAGGACGCGTCCTGGCCAGAATTTCTATATTGCCTAAAATATCTAGGTTTTGGCTTTGTTTGCGTGTGCAGAACGATCGGTGTATGACATCAAAATACCTCGAGAGCATTTTGAAAGCATAATAAGGAACCGTCTGTATGGTATTTTGATGTCATACACCGATCGGTCTGCACACGCAAACAAAGCCAAAACCTAGATATTTTAGGCAATATAGAAATCCTGGCCAGGACGCGTCCTGGGAAAATGGCACATATGGTCACCTTAGCTAATCGTAGCCTCGCTCGGATACCGGCTCTCTTACACCGCTTCTGCCTCCTCTCACATCTTCACCTATGTCTCCTCCCGGTGGGTCTGTTTGTCTTCATACATGTGTCAAGGTCGGCTCACAACCGCAACATGAGGGAGGCAACGAGAACAATCACATAGCAAAGAAATATGTATTAACGAAAATAAACTTTACAGGACATAATAATAAAATAAAGAAAACACGAATAAAGAAGAATTAACACAAACACTAAATAATAGAGTCAACTTTCAACATAAGATACAAGTAAATTCGAGCTGAACTATTACATTTAACCAAAAGAACAATGAAGAAACAAGCAAAAATAACAACAAACCAAGAGGGATAACAGAAGGGCAAACCAAAACCCAAGAGACCATTTTATAGTTCTTGGCAGGTGTTCAAAATTATGCAGCTCCCGAAGAGCCGCCCCCACAGCTGGCTAAAGTGGAACGGGCCCAGAGGCACGTCACACATGACGTTGATCATATAATCTCTAACGGAATAGAGCCAGAGTCACTGGGTGCTAGGGGTGCAACGGTTCAAATTACTCACGGTTCCGTATGTATCACGGTTTTAGGGTCACGGTTTCGGTGCGGTTCGGTATGTGTATGTTTAGGGGAAAAATGGCTACCGACAAATTTAAAATAAAAATCTTATTTATTGGGTAACAAACACCTGACACTGGTCACTACAGGCTTCTTTACAAAAATAAAAACCTAAGCTGTTTTTTTTACACCTGCAAAAATCAACATTTTAACTTAAGGGTACTTGCATTATTATACTACGTGTACCAACATACAGTGCATTTCAAAATCAACATAAAATAGCTCAGAACACTGGGTCACTTTTTTATATTCTAGGCCACTATCTTCAAGTTTTTTTGCAAGAAAATCAGCTTGTTAACATTTTCTGTTGCAAGTCGAGATCTGCTTGCAGAAACAATGTCTCCTGCAGTGGAGAACACTCTTTCACTTGGCACTGATGTTGCAGAGACGCAAAGGTATTGTTTTGCAAGTTTAGCAACATGTGGATACTTGCTCTCATGCAACTTCCACCACGCAAGTGGATCTGCATCTGTCTCAATGCAATCTTCTGCCTTGTATGACATCACCTTCTCCTCTATGATATTGTCAAAAGTCTTTGTCTTGTCAGGTGCAGTAAAAAACTGTCCAAATAGCTCTGACATTGCAGACTTCTTCATGGGAGGAGATTCTGGGGGCTTCTGGCTTCTGCATGGCCCAGCTTCTGCTGCAACAGACTGACCCTGCAAAAATATTGAAACAGTTAATAATAGTTAATAGAATACATTTTATACACAATTAAAAATTGTTTAATTATTATGTCTTAACAAAAACTTTATTAAATTACCTTTTTCAGAATATATATTTTTAAAAATATATATTATATTCATTCATCATAAAAAAAATACCTGCTGTTCAGTGATCTCTCTGATGACTCCACTGCAAACGTTGAAGCACAAGGCTGCGTTCAGGTAAGGCAGAGACTTAAACCTTGGATGTTGAGGTACTCTGTTGAGGTACTCCTGAAGGTTAGGATCTGAGTATCTGCTTTCTAAGTTCTGAGTGATGGCTGCCTTGGCATCTTTTATGGTTGGACTGTCATCATCTACAGGCTGCATGGATTTTAGTATCATTGTCTTTAGAGGGAGGACCATTGACAGAGAGGGAGTATTTTCAGTGCTCAAGAGGGTGGTGATTGTCTTGAGGTTTGAGCAGATTAATCATTTCCTCTGCCAGTTTAAGTTCACTGTCAGACAACACTGCAATGTCCTTGACATTCTTCTTAAGAGTTTTGTCCATCAGGGCAGAGTAGATGGCAGACTGCTGCTCCAGATATCTCTCCACCATGTCATAAATGGTATTCCATCGAGTTGGGGAGTCATGTATTAGTTTGTGAACAGGTATATTTAGCATCTCCTGCTTGATTGTCAGGGCTTGAGCAGCTGTTGTGCTTTTATGGAAAAATGTAAGACGACTTATCTGTTGAAGTACTACTGCCTACTTGGCTGCAAGGTTAAGAATGTGTGCAAAACATCCAATTTGTGGCCCTAGTCCAGCCACTTCTTTTATGGCATTCACCATGTTCTGTGCATTATCTGTGGTGACTGGAATGGTGGTGTTAGGTCTCTCTAACTTCCAGTCTGTCAATGCACTCATCAGTGCATCAGTCAAATGACAACTTGTGTGGCTTTCAAAAAGGGGGCATGTTTCTAAGACAGAGCTTTCCATTTTCCAGTCCAAAATGTTATGAACTGTCACAGTTAAGTAGCTTTCAGTTGCCCTGGTGGTCCAACTATCAGTTGTCAGAGCTACATATTGTGCGTTTGCAAGTTCTTTCTTAGTTCTGCTCCGTGTTTCATCATACAGTTTAGGAATAACTTTGCTGCTGAAGTGGGTATGCAAAGGGATTTCGTAACGCGGCTCGAGCATCTTGAAATCATATGCTGAAGTCCCACATCGTCAACAATGGAGTAGGGCTGCATGTCTTTGGCGATAAAACCCCCCAGCGCATTCGTTATTTTTCTGTCTGAATTAGAACTGAGTGCCTGTTGTTGAAACACTGAAGGCAATGTGTGCTGTTTCGGTCTCACCTGCGCTCGAGCGCTATCAACACCCGGGTGATGACGGCGTAAATGATTGGTCATATTAGATGCATTGCCTTGAGCAAATTTTACACACAGTGACTGTTTTGTCCATGTTTCTTTGATCATCGCTGCTGTAACGTATTGGAAACCCAAAATGTTCAGAGACAGCAGACATATATGAAGCTGGCGGTGGTTCTATTTGCAGCTCGTCTCCTTCGCTTGCCATGCTGAACTGTCCACAACACACCAACACGTGAGGAACTGTGATGTCAGCAACAGATTTACATACTAAGAGTTGACTGGACAGGTACTCTCACGTGAAATGCATGCAAAGCGTATTTGGAACCATACAAAAGTGGAACTTGTATGTGTTGTTTCTTTTTTCCACCAAACCATATTATTAATGCGTCGTCAGAACCACGGTGCACATGCATGCCGAACCATGGGAGGAGAACGGTATGGTTCGATTTTTTTACCGAGAACCGTTACACCCCTACTTCGTGCACGTCCCAAACACCAGTCCCTTAGATGCAATATAATTTTCAACATTACTATTATTAACGCTACTACAGCTGCTAAAGGAAGAGCTCTGGGTCGCTGCATCTAACCGCATTACAGTACGTTACAGTATTGTTTTCTCAACAATTTATTATAGTGACGTGCATGTAAAACTGTATTAAATAAACACAGAGACACATGTTTCACATGGAGAGTTGCATATATATTTGAAGTCATATTATGGTTTCAAATCTCTATTAGGCACCAGAGGTGTCAAATTCAATCAGGGCAGCAATCAAGCATCAGGTCTCCACATCCTGTCCAAACCATTCATTAGTGTGGCAATGATGAACACTGATTGTGAAAACCTCCACAATGTCACAGCTATGCTGTTCTGTCCCAGCTGGGTCACATCAGCTGTGTGTCTACCATCAGACCAAATCAAGTCTTACCTTATGTCATTATGCTCTTTTCTCAATTGCGCTTGCCTACAATTCCCTGGATAAAGTCATTACGGTGGAGAGCAAATGCTTTTTTGTCTTTTGTCTGGTCGCAATGCTTCTATGACATGATTGAAAATATCTAATTTCATCATGTCTATTGTATATCATGAGCATTTGAGTATTCTATTTGTGTATTCTGATGTGTCTGTGTCTGTGGTGGGGGAGGATGCATACAAAGACATCTGGAGAACAGGTGAAAATCATTTTAAAGACAAACCCTTTCCAGAGTAATTGGAGGAACGGCATCAAAGAACATGACCTTTATAAAATGCTGGGAATAACTAATAAAGAAACAAGAAGAGATTTGCCAGATGGTATGTATGTGTATATCAGGTCAGTTGTTACTTGATTCAGAGCTAAGGGCATTTTAGGCCATGTAGGCCTTTATCATAAATCACACAATCACACAAATCACACAAGACACTGCCCCAGTGTTTACGTCATATATAGGCAGCATCACATTATAACACACTGCATAGAAACACATTGCAGATAGCGCTATTCATGTAAGCAGAGTCTCTGCAGGAGATTTCATTGGAATTGATTTTCAATGGAATTTGCATATTATGCATTAACCATAACCTTATTTCAAATGAAAAAAAAGTAATTCATCAAAAGAAGTAATTTTGAAATTAGTGCAACTTAAATGGGTTAAAAAGTACAGTTATATGTTGACACAGATTGTTTCAATTCCAATTCATAAGCTCTTGATTCTATTTCAATTTGACATTGCGTCGTGGTACTCAACTCTCAACTCAAGTTTATTTGCATAGCGCTTTTCATGATACAAATCGTTGCAAAGCAACTTTACAGAAAAAACAGAGAGAGTGTGTCTGAACCCCGAATGTTATCAGGAAGGCTATTCCAGAGTTTGGGAGCCAAATGCGAAAAAGCTCTACCTCCTTTAGTGGACTTTGCTATCATAGGTACTACCAAAAGTCCAGAGTTTTGCGACCTTAGGGAGCGTGATGGATTGTAGCGTGGTAGAAGACTAGTTAGGTACGCAGGAGCTAACCCATTAAGGGCCTTGTAGTTAAGTAATAATATTTTGTAACTGATACGAAACTCTTGTTCCGTATCAGTACTCTCGTGAATGGCAGCAGACACTGACAAGGAAGAGAAGAATTGTTAAATAAAGTCATTATTTTAGTTTTCTTTGCGCACTAAAAGTATTCTCATAGCTTCATAACATAACGGTTGAACCAATGATGTCACATGGACTATTTTAACGATGTCCTTACTACGTTTCAGTTGCATTGCTGTCTATGCAGGGTAAGAAAGCTCTCGGATCAAAAATATCTTAATTTGTGTTCCGAAGATGAACGAAGGTCTTACGGGTTTGGAACGACATGAGGGTGAGTAATTAATGACAGAATTTTCATTTTTGGGTGAACTATCCCTTTAATACATTTTTATTTAATTGCAAAGCAATTAACATGCAAAGTGTCTGAAAGCATATTCATTCAGACATAAGCATATTCTTTTATTATTTCCGTAATAAGTACTCTGTTTGAAAGTATGTTAAAGTGTGCTTCTTTTTCTTAAGAATAGGGAGATGCATTTAAGAATATACTGTATGCTCTGTTCTGTTCCAAAACCTAGAAGAAGGATGATCTAAACAGCATCACATGTATCCTTCACAGAATACAAAATATGTTGAGCTCAATAAAAAAGTGAATCCATGGCTGATGAAATTAAAAACGTTGATTATATTCCACTCGATACTTAAATGTATTAATAACACATTGTTCTCTTTCATTAAAATGGATTATTTGTCCAATATTTTTGTGCTATGCATTTTAATGCTTGTTAGAGTATTTTCCATACATTTTATGATATGTTCCTAATTACATTTACTCAATAATTGGTTTAAAATCCTAATGCATAGGTAAACTAAGTTACCTCTAATTGTGTTTTTGTCTTCTTCCTCCCTGCAGATATGAGTTTTCCCAATGCAAAATTAAATCAGTTTAGTTTCGCTATGGTTGTTAACACAGTGTTTATGGCCTTAAAGGATTAGTTCACTTCCAGAATAAAGATTTCCTGATCATTTACTCATCCCCATGTCATCCAAGATGTTCGTGTATTTCTTTCTTCAGTCGAAAATAAACTAAAATTTGATATGCTTTTTAACCACAAATGCTCATCGTGCACTAGCTCTGAGATGCGTTACATCATGACTTCATGCATTACATAATCACATTGGAAAGGTCACGTGTAGGGGTGTAAAGATATTCAAACCGAACTGAAAAACCTGTGATACACCACCCACGATACGTATTGCGATACTCTTGGTATCCGTCTCCGCCCCCGCCTGTGCCTGAAAATTACTGTTAAACACCTAAAAAAAACATCTTTATTTTATTTGTATCTTTGCTCTATTGTATTTATTTGTGCTTTTGCATTTAGTTTAATTATTTGTTGTGATTTTCTTTCTTTCTTTCCTTCTATTTTTATTTGACCATAGTCCTTTTTTCCCTGAACATAGCACAAACCGAACCGTAACGAACAGTGACCCTTAAACCGTGAACCGAACTGAACCGAATAATGAGCAATCTCAATTGTTACACCCCTAGTCACGTGTGACGTAGGCGGAAGTACCAACCCGGGTTCAAAAAGGTAGGGTAGGGTGAAAAACTCCATCTCATTTTCTTCTCCAGCATCAAAATTGTCTGATTTTGACATCAGTTTTTTTTTTGGTAAAGGGCGTTTGACTTTCTTTGCCCGTTCGCTTTGTAAACAATGAATTGGTACTTCCGCCTACATCACACGTGACCTTTCCAACGTGACTATGTAATGCGTGAAGTCGAGCTAGTGCAAGATGAGCATTTGTGGTTAATTTGTGGTTAAAAAGTTTTTTTGTTTTGTTTTTTTAGAAAATGACAGATCATTTCGCTAGATAAGACCTTTATTCCTCGGCTGGGATTGTGTAGAGCCCTTTGACGCTGTACTGAAACTGCAGTTTGGACCTTCAGCCCATTGGTCCCTATTGAAGTCCATTATATGGAGAAAAATCCTGGAATGTTTTCCTCAAAAACCTCAATTTCTTTTGGACTGAAAAACATCTTGGATGACACGGGGGTGAGTAAATTATCAGGAAATTTGAATTCTGGAGTTAACTAATCCTTCAACTCGTGTTGTGGCAAAATGTTCTGGATTGTATTACCAAGTTACCTATCACTTTTTATTTAGAGTGAACCGAGTTGTAGTTTACAGTTCATATTCAACAGAGCATAGACAGCAGTTCAAACACCCTGGGGTTGTGTGTTTTACTCTTGTTCAGTGCTTATTACAGCAAGCGTACGTAGGGAGCCTTTAGAGAGAATTCCAAAGGGAGCGTGTCGGGCCCTTTCCAAATAACAGAAGTAGAATGATTTAACAAACTAATGAAGATTTAATTAGATTTAACTTGGATGACTGCATGCCATGAGTAATGTTGGAGTCTTTGTGATGCACGTGTTATGATCATTATTTTAACTGAGTGGCTATGACGCGAGAGACCGGTGGGCTTTAGGGCTTATATGCATTAGGTGATTTATAAGCTCCCTGAAAGTACTCACCCACAACACAAGTTGTTTTGTCTCTGCCGCTGTTTCAACTAGCAGAGGGAGTCATATTATGAATGACAAACTATAAAAACAAAACCAACCAAAACATGACATTAAGATTCATTTCACTCTAGGTGTCAAACGAGGCAACTGTACCTTAGACAATAAGACAAGTATGGTGCAATTTATCAGCCTAACTTGTGTTTTAATGAAACATTTAGCACAGATGCATGATCAGTTGCCCATCAATTGCCCCAGGAGCAACCTTAAATAGTGTGTTTTTCACATTCACATGATGGTAACAGTTTCTCTTTTGTTCATAGGCTCAAAATTTGCGAACTTACTAGCCCAGAACCTTAATGGGTTAGTATCACCAAAGACTTATGAATAAATAAGAGAGCCAATCGCTAATGGTTAATTCATCACATCACTGCAGCTGCCGTTAGAAGCTCCAATTGCTATAGTTTTCTGAGATGCGCGCTTAGGACTGCACATGCACATTGGCTGGTCTAGCCTGAAAAATAAGCTTTTTTAATGCTATTTGAGCATGAGAAACAAAATTTATGAGACCGTTTTTGTCAGATTTCATTGGTTTCATGGTTTCATCACTGATTTCACAGATTTCAAATATAGAATTTAATCATAAGCTTGGTGAACAGTTTTGGAGAATTTGATGTTTCCCCATTCAAAGATTTAGACGCTGTACTTACATGACTGAAATAGCTGTCCGAGAAGTGTTTCAAAGATGGCCGCTGAGTAAATTTATTTTTACTTTGCTAATTCTATTTATTTCTGTTTTGTTTTGTCTTTTTCTTTGTTTCGACTGTTTTTCCTAATTGTACAGCACTTTGGTACAACATTTGCCTTAAAGGGATTTTGGTATCAACCAAAATGTAACTCTCACACTGAGAGTTTCCTAAGTGAACAGCACCTAAGAAACACACTTGATAGGGGTCTGGTACAAAATCTTTTAGTCGACTAACTATTCAGACAACCTTATTGTTTATTTTGAAAATACGCATTTTTACACATTCCTAGTTTGCTAACACATGACGAGATCAAAAACACTTGTTTTATACTACCAGTAAATGACTCATACTAAGGGTTAGAGGACTGCACATGCACTCTTGGTTCATAGAGAGCAGATGGAACTTGCTACCATAGTTTCATACAATGACGTAACACAATTCATTGGTGAAAAATTTATGTTTCCCAAAACCGTAGCAACACGGTCACACTTCCGGTCACATAGTACAAGTAATGGAGTAATAAATACTGATAATTCATTGATTTGAGATCACAGTTAATGTCAGATTATTTTCAGAAAGCTGTTCCTGTTTTAATTACATTTACATGCAGTATGTGAATGGAGTACATTTCACTCCCATTCACATATGTGACCCTGGACCACAAAACCAGTCATAAGGGTCAATTTTTTAAAATTGAGATGTACACATTATATGAAATAAGCTTTCCATTGATGTATGGTTTGTTATGATAGGACAATATTTGGCTGAGATACAACTATTTGAATATCTGGAATCTGAGGGTGCAAAAAAATCAAAATACTGAGAAAATCACCTTTAAAGTTGTACTAATGAAAAATTAAGTTTTGATATATTTACGGTAGGAAATTTACAAAATATCTTCATGGAGCATGATCTTTACTTAATATCCTAATGATTTTTGGCATAATCTTTTTGGCAAAATCTGACAAATTCATTTAAACATGGTGAAATGTGCTCAACAGCATCACTGAGATTGCTACACTTAGTGCTAGATTTGAGCACAATCAATTTAGCCAAAATATTTAATCTGCAAAGGTTGTAGATTCTGTGTGGGCCAGCTTGATTAGTTGATAAACACTAATAATGAGTAACAGCATACGTAATCCTTCAGAAAACATTACAATTTCTGAAGTACTAATAGGGATATCACCTGAGCAGATAGCTCCACTATAAGGCTTCAGTGTCTCCTGCACTGGTAAGATGTGTCAAGCTGATTTCCAAAGTGCCTGCATGCTTTCCAAGGTTTGTTTGATCCTTCCTAATGTCAGCATCTTTCCCTTAAATAGAGCTTAATTTGTTTTCATTTTCTTTGTTCACATTGCTTAAACAATTCATTAGTGCAGCCCCAGGAGGGAAATGTCTTTTCATGCAAACCCACCCAATGGGTCATGGTTCACATAGTGACTTCTTGATGTGTATTGATTCTACACGCGAGTGCCAACAAACACGAGCACATCCCACAGTTTCTTCTAATACATCACTCAATCCAGACCAAGCGGGATGACAGCACATACCGTCTGATGGTAGAAATGTGTCACCTGGTAAATTCTGCTATATTGTTCCACACAAGATAGGCTATGTCAGTGATGCCAAACAGAAAACTATAGACATCACAACACACCACTTCTATCTGCTGTTTGCAGTTGACAAGCAACTTTCATGTAGAACTGAACTAATGTATAGTCACAAATGTGTGTACGTTAACTATTATACAGTGACTTTGAATGTGGACTTTAAACAAGATAATGAAATCTTTGGTTTTTAACTAAAGCGTTACAAAATTAGACGTTGTTTTTGCACTGATGCCAAACTGTGCACTTGATAGGACTGCCTTTATCTATTGGTTTATATCTATAAACAAACACTAAAAGACAAAACAATTAAGTGAGATGATAATTGAAACTTGAAATTGAATAACTGTATACAGTAATTGGCTTTCAGTTCATGAATGTGAACTTGATAGTAGCTGAATCGCAATTTATGGGGTTTTTACGCAACACCGTTTTCAACTAAAAATGAAAAATTGGTTGTTAATTTACACCACAACAGCATTTTGGGGGCCTGAAACCGGTGCCATCATGCACATGCATATTATGTGTTCAGTCTATAGGTATGTGCACAGGCACATTTTGTATTTTGTGCAAAGTAACATCGCCAACTACTGGCCTGGCATGAATAATACAGCAATTTTTTGTCATTTCTGTGGATCTGTGTGAATGGGATCATTTTGAAAATGTTATCATCTGTATGCAAATCTTTTCAAAAACAAAAGGAAAATGTTTTTGTTGTTAGTACAAACTATTGTACTTGTTTTTAGTGCAATAGTTGTGTAAGCATACCCTTAAATTGTAATGACAGGAAAATGAATTTACTGAATTATAATGCAAAGAAATTCAACACATGGTAGCAGCTGTGTGTGATTGGTTTCAGGTGAGCTTGCGATTAGTGCAATGGAGCATTGGAAATGTAGTCCAGGGTGATGTGTAACAGTCTGTGTGGTATGAGAGTCACTATAATGGGAGGGCGACCTCTGGTGGCAAGCAGACGGAAGTTCATGGACAGGATTCGTGACACATGTAATGCATGTGTGGGAATTTATATGTTCTTTCACTCTGGTACATAAAAGGTAATTAAATATGATGAAATAAAGTGTTATATTTTTATTTTAAACATCTGGCCTATAAATCTTCAAACTTCAAGGCTTTTAATTTTTTATATTTTTTTCAAAACTATTAAACAACTTTTGTCATACCAACATTCAGTCTTGACAAATTTAGCTAGTTAAAAGCTTTTCTATAGTCATGTGAATTTCTTGTTTTTAATTCTAACTGTACTCCCTAACATTCACATTTGAATTGCAATTTTGCAATTCAGAATGGGAATTACATTTTCGATGTAATTTTGAATGATGCACAAGTCTGGTAAGCAGGAAGTTCTCTCAGCATTCTTATGGACGTCTGTCTGCTCTCTACAAAAGCAGTGTGTCTGATGGTGTCTCCTCTGGAGAGCGTGTGGAGAGGTTACGGGCTGTTTTTACTCTCAGCAGTCTGATAGCAGGGCTTTGAACCTTATCTTCCGGCATGAGTGATGCGGGCCGACAGTATCCTTCACCAGACATTATCCTTCTTGCCTCACACTCAGCTTGCATAACTGTTTCTTTGCCCGTCTCGGTAGCCTCTTCACTGAAATCAGCCTTCCTTTCAGACTGCAACATTCTCTGCACTTCTAGCTGTCACAACTTGTTCAGCAAAGTCCCTTGAGAGCTGCTACTGAGATTGTGGCATCTCGAGACTTCTTTTCAATGTCGGGTTTTGCAGCAGCTGCCAAATTCAGAGTTGGGAGGCATAAAACCCATACAGAAGTATGACTTCTGTGAAGCATCTCAGGCTGCCATAAAGTTTGCTATTGGCCTGAGAATGATTACGTGTCTTGTTTTGGGTCTTGAATCTCTGCTCTTCACAGATATCTTCAAGAGGTACACTAACAATACAAAGCTTGGACACACTTGACTGAAATGTTTCTAATGATCTCAAAACCTGAAAGCTTACAGTAAATGCTTAAAACTACAATACATTTAGCTTTAGCTAAAAATAATATTTATTACTTTTTTTTTTCTTTTGGAGCAGATAGTGAAGAGAAAACCTTCAAAACTCATCCCAGAATGCACCTCATAAATGTCCAGAATAATCTAGTATTCTAGCTGTAATTTAGGCAAAAGGTGTTACATACTGACAAAAAAGTAAATTATATATATATATATATATATATATATATAT
>NW_015660510.1:283721-286334 GCF_001515625.1 Sinocyclocheilus rhinocerous | reverse complement strand
GAAATTATTTGTGAAATTTACTAGCAATTTCTGAGTGAAAACTTTCAAATCCTATACTATTTTTTTCAGTGTACTTTGCAGAAGTCTACATCTTTATTACCTCTCTAGAATAAAAGAAAATTATAAGTATACAAATGCTCAGAAATTGCTAGTAAATTTCAAAATTAATTACAAAGAAATCGCAAAGAAACATTGAACTGAACAGGCAATTTTAAAGTAGAAAGACTAAAACATTTTTAAAATATACTCCAGTAATTTGTTTTATTTACAACTTCAAAATTGTTTAGTGTGTGCTGATGTACCTTTGATTTGTCCAAAAATAGTTACATGAAGTAGTAAAAATAGTTACAAAAAATATTATAAATTATATACAGTTATAAGATTTAGGTTGAATTTAGTGTAGTAGTTTATATGTCTAGCAGCTGAGCATTCAAGCTTGAATTACCTGGATGTCTTTTCGCTTTCAAAAGCAGTTGGACAGACAGCAACAGACCAGAACGCACAGGTCTTTTTTTTAAAGCTGAACAAATAGACGTGGTATCCGTCAAGTTTACAGAGCAACATTTTGTGGTATATACGCTGCTTCAGATGCAACTTTTGTGCTGCCTTTAAAGTGTAAAGGTGAAAACATAAACTTGACACTTTCAGAGCGCAGCCGAGGAAGGGTTGCAGGGACACGGGGACCGGAAAACTGCGAGGTGTTCCTGGAGTGCTGCCCGAGCTCGTGCTGTCTACTCCCCAGGACAGAACATCACATCTGCTTCCAAGAAGAACAAGCTGGCCCCATCTTCATGTGAGCTCTGTGCGGAGAGCGGATAGGTGCGGACACGCACCGCAGGGACTAATCAATCACACACAGTCATTCTTATCGGCTCTGTTAATGAAGATGGGGGAGCGGCATATTGCTTATGTCATTGATTTGTAGTGCACTGAGGTACACTTCAGCATGTAAATGAAGATATGTACACCAGGGGTAATAAGCATTGATTTTGTAAACCACTTGTCTTAAACCGCTTTGTACAATACAGCTGTATGAATAACAAATGTAGATGTTCTTCTGTGTGCACATGATCAAATCATATACAATCAAGCTACATTTGCTTCTTTTTGCCTCACCTGCCAATGGCCATAAATATTTCTAACCAGGTCTGAAACTACCTGTTGCATTATTTTATTTAAATAAAATATGTATCTTTGTCTCTATAGCAAGTGAAACAAGTGTCACAAAAGCAAAAGTCACTTGCTTTGTTCCTGAAAGAATCTGCCGTTTGAATAAATTGGTTCACAGTTTGTGTAAATACATTTGAATGGCACTGCAGATGCCAATTCAGACTTTTTGCCTCAATAAACTCCTAAATTGCTGCTTACTAGTAGTTAGTAAGGTAGTTGTTAAGTTTAGGTATGGGGTAGGGTTAAGTGACCTAAAATACGGACATGCAGTATAAGGCATTAGTATGTGCTTTATAAGTACTAATAAAGAGCCAATCTGCTAGTAATATGCAGGGGAACCTTAAGATAACCAGCATTACGGTAGCAATACGAAGCCTGCACTTTAATGCACCCCTGGTAATATGCATGCTAATAAACAACTAGTTAATAGTGAGAATTGGTCATTAAAATAAAGTGTTACCAAAAGTTAATTTCTGAGAGTATCACTTTTACCATTTTATTTAAACTATATGTATTATGCAGTAGTTCTTGAGATACCAGCCACTCATGGCGAGTAAAACCAAAGCCGGTTTATACTCACATTTTGCAAAACTGCCATTCTCTGAGTTCAAACAGATATTATCTGAAATTGTACAATATGTAGCCAGGCAGCTATTTAAAGTTCACATGAGAACCGTGCAGCATAACGTCAAGCTCCTCGGTACATCACAAGAACAAACCTTCAATTACCCCACTGTGTGCAATTATCCAGAGATCAGCCTGTTATCTTTATAGTCTTCAAAACATCATGACAGAGTCTTGGACTGACCGAAGATGATGACTCAACACTGCAGAGGGTGCAGGGGGCATCTCAGAGGAACTAAAGACTGTACGATGGACAGAGTTTCATGAGAACACAGCCTACTGCGCAGTTGCTCAACCTTCATTCCATGTGTTTATTGTTTCAGGCCAAAACCCATCGTGCAAGCAAACCCCCGTCTACTTGAAGCTGTCAGTCTCAACAGACAGTCCAATCACCAGCCTCATGCAGATCACACCCCTGACAAACACTCATAATTTCATAATTTGCTCAATTAGTTATCTGTGCAACTCTGGCAAAAGTCTTGCTTTCTTTCTAAAGGGCCAGTGGACTGCTTTTATTTTACTCTTCTAACCAAGTCAATGGACTCCATTTTAAAGTCTTGTCACAGTTTTTCTCAGTCGCTTTGGTGCATTTCTCGAATCATCCTTAATATTTGCAAAGAAGTATGTGCATTTCTCAAAACAAATAGTGCAAACAGCACCACAAAATGGATTACCTGCAAAAGCCTGTAACTTACTCAAAATCTTTAGTTCATCTCTCAAAAGTAAATATTTATGTCAATGAACATATCAGTGCCATCAGAATGAAAAGTCCTTGTGTCATTGTTCACAAACAAGATAGTCAAAATGCTTAGTCATGTT
>NW_015660510.1:251776-282719 GCF_001515625.1 Sinocyclocheilus rhinocerous | reverse complement strand
CATTTCTCAAAACAATTCGTACAAACAGCACCACACAATGGATTACCTGCAAAAGCCTGTAACTTACTCAAAATCTTTAGTTCATCTCTCAAAAGTAAATATTTATGTCAATGAACATATCAGTGCCATCAGAATGAAAAGTCCTTGTGTCATTGTTCACAAACAAGATGCTTAGTCATTTTGTCAATATAACAGTGCACTCTGTTAGTATTACCTGGTGTAAACTATGGCAACAGTTTGGATGACAGTTACTGTATTAAAATGCAGAAGGCTGCACTTCTTATGTATGCCATATATCCATTACAAAAGTACAAATTTACACATTACTGTATGTGGGATATTGATTGAAAGAGACTGGATAGGATTCACAGTTACACTTTTAAAAGTGGTCTAACAAAAAAAAAACACACACACACATTACAACGTCATTGTGATATAGAAAAGAAAAAGAAATATGGGCACAAAGGCGAAAATACAAAAGTAGAAAGGTAAACACAGGAAACATCCCTTAGGAAGGGTCATCTGAGTATGTGGCTGGCGATCATAGACCTTCCACCTCCATGCTGAGTAGAACTCCTCAATTGGGTTAAGGAATGGGGAATAAGGTGGGAGGAATTCCATCAGCATCCTATAGTGGGTCGCAAACCATTGCCTGATAGCGTTTGAGTGATAGCATCTCACATTATCCCAAATTACCACATACTTTGGTAAATCATCTCAAAATGGACCCCTCTCATCATCAGGGATGAGAGTCCTGTAGAGGGTCTCTAAGAAGGTGAGGAGATGCTGTGAGTATGAATATGAGTTAGCACGCCGATCTTTGAAATAGCACCACACATAGTGATATTTCCTCCCTGTTGGCCTGGCAAATCAACAGTAGCTGCACAATTCATGGCAAATTTACAAATGAATAGAAATGAGTAAAAAAATATGCTTGACAAGTTTATGACAACTAGATCAACCATTTTGCATTTAATGACTTATATGGAGAAATAATGCCTACTGTAGATGTTTCTTTTTGGGGGGGGGGAAGACTATTGCACAGAGAACTATATAATACATTTTGAGCAACATATAACATAAGCAATTGATGATGTAGGAAACCACAGACAAATGTACTTAATCAATTGCATGAATATACCAAAGCAATCACAACTTGTTCAAAAGAATGAGTAACTGCTTTTATGATGTGCACAAGTGACTAGATGATGTGGAGGTTGAACAAGTAGTTTTGAGAATTTAATTTCTGACCTGAGAAATGCACCAAAGCGACTGAGGCTCACCAAAAAAAAAAAAAAACACCAAGTACTTCAATTTATCTGCATTTTAATGTGGTTTCTTCTGAAATACTTTGTCCTATGACATATTAATATGAATAGTCAATTATAGGTAAGCTTTTTGTACACTGCTGGACCCAACAATAATGATTTTTTTCTGCTGACCAGTATTTCCCTTTCGATACTACACTCGTACTGCGTCGCTAGACGCTATGGGAAAACATCCTTTTTTCTCTGATACTGAAGCCTTTTTTTTAATAACGCAGTGTAACTGCACAGCCATTGGTTCGTGCAGTGAAATAATAACGAACCAATGGCGAGTCAATGAAGCTGCACAAGCCTATGGCCACAAAGCCCATCAATATGGGCGGGGCCATCTGGCTATATAAGCGGGCATTCTGGCATAGGATCCTCAGATTTCTTCTCCTTCAGCGACGACCAGGATCTTCGCTCTACGAGACTCAAAGCCTTCGCCGTTGACAAGCCTCGCAGTGGATCAAGTCCTCTCTGCTCGGCTGATTCACCACTCCCGCGAGCCACCTTCAGCGTCTGCAGCAGCCACGGTCTCAGCGATCCCCTGCCACCATCTGGCGAGATTTAAAAGAGCTATTTTTTTATCTGTGTTGATGCAAATGCCGAGCCATTACTGTGGCTCATTTGCCTCCCATGCATGCCGCTGACGGTCACGGTGAGTGCATTTCATGCTTGGGGAAATCCCGCTCACAAAGACGGAGTGTTCCCACTGCGGGAACATGAGTCTGGTCTCTCTGCACTCGCGGATAGCTTTCTTTTCAGAAAGCGACTCCGCCCCTCGCGCCCTCCCGTTTTCTTCCTCCCAGGAACCTGTGGACCTCATCGCTCGGAGATGAGCGAGCATATTAAAACTGGATATTATATTTAAAGTAGTACTCACATTTAATGAGAAACTTGAGCTTAAGTCAGGTATGAACACAAGGTCATAGGTAGCTTTATGTTGTTGGTGATGATGAAACAACAAATTTACATATTGTCGCTGTCGGGCGGAAGCATTGTATGTCCAAAACCACTACCACTTTCAGGAAATGTAAAAACAATTTTTTTAATAATTAAACAATGTCGTCTGAGTTGGTATTGTGGCTTTATATATGATCAGACACTTACAAGGTTTTTGACCAGCAAATAATGGCAATATGTGTTTTATCCGTCATTTATTGTAGCTATATGGGGGCCTTGTTTTTTGTTGTTGAAAACATTTGGCCAAAAAAAGCGCAATGCACAGCATATATAAAACAGACTCTTCTCCGCTCTTCAAACACACACAAAAAACATTAACATTTATAGACATAGTGTTTCTTGAGTAAAGAAAATGCTGTACTTATTCAAGCATAAGTTCTTTATTTACCCTTGCATTGCGAACGAGCAGAGATCCGTCTCCAGACTGCGCGTGGTGCTTCATTCTGAGTGACTTGACATGTGGCCAAGTATGGTGACCCATACTTGGAATTAGTGCTCTGCATTTAACCCATCCAAAGTGCACACACACAGCAGTGAATGTGTGTTCACGATCCCCTGCCACACACCGTGAACACACACCCGGAGCAGTGGGCAGCCATTTATGCTGCGGTGCCCGCGGAGCAGTTGGGGGTTCGGTGCCTTGCTCAAGGGCACCTCAGTCGTGGTATTGAAGGTGGGAGAGAGCGCTGTACATTCACTCCCCCCACCTACAATCCCTGCCGGTACGAGACTCGAACCCGCAACCTTTGGGTTACGAGTCAGACTCTCTAACCATTAGGCCACGACTTCCCCAGCACACCTGAATGGAGGCGTGTGGAGTTATGTGGTTTCACTGACAGTTTAGTCACAAGCTCTTTTGAATGCTTTTCATTGGTTAAATATTTGTAAAACCCACAAATGGGCCTAAAGATGACCAATAGCATTGATTTAAATTAATAATATTAATGACGAAATATAATAGAGATAGAATGTTTTGATAATTTTCCACGGCACACCTGACAACCTGTCACAATGACATGTTTCCAGCAGATGTGACCTCTGACGCTGTGGAGCTGTCGGGCTCAACGAATGACTCCGCCCCCTTACCGTCTGCGGAGCCCAGCGAAGCCAAGGCAGGCATAGATGCCGAGCTTCTCCGTGTCCTGTCTAAGGCTGTTGAGGAGCTGGGTTTGGAGTGGTCTCCACCAGAGGAGCCCACCCGCAGCCGCCTGGACGAATGGTTCCTGCCGGGGCGCCACCAGGCCCCTCATCAGCGAGCCTCTCCGTTCTTCCTGGAGGTCCATGATGAGCTCACCAAGTCGTGGCATGCCCCCTACTCTGCTTGACTGCGTACTTCCATTTTGTCCGGCCTCACATCGATCGACGGCGGTGAAGAGAGGGGGTACGAAAGACTGCCTCCCCTGTATGAGTCTGTGGCCGCGCACCTCTGCCCGCCCACGGCCATCGGATGGAAGGCAAAGGTGGCCCACCCGTCCAAGCCGTGTAGGATGACTTCAGCCCTCGCTGGACGAGCTTACTCTTTGGCTGGACAAGCCACCTCAGCGATTCACTCCATGATGGTCCTCCAGGTCTTTTAGGCTAAACTCCTCTGATGCATGGACAAAAGAACTGCGCTGTGTTCAAAGAAGACCAAGGCCACGGCTCAGGCGATTGGCAGGTCTATGGCCAGCCTAGTGGTGCTCGAGTGCCACTTATGGCTGAACCTTACGGAAATCAAGGACGCGGATAAGGTCCCCTTCCTTGACTCCCTGGTTTCCCCCACTGGCCTATTCGGACCCGCGGTGGAGGGTTTTGCGGCGCGCTTCACCGCTGCACAGAAATCATCCCAGGCGATGCGACACTTCTTACCCAAGTGCTCCTGCTCAGCAGATGTTTCCAGTCACCCCACCTCCAATGGCCCAGCCATCTCCCAAGTCTGAGCCTCGATAGCGCTCCCGCTCGGCTAGACGCTACCTGTTTCCCAAGCACCAAGAACCCCCGCCCAAGATGGCGCTGGACCCCGCACCTCCAACATCGTCCTGATCTATGGGACAGGAAGAGGAGAGGGATACGTCTCGCTGCAGCCGGACCATCCCCCAAGCAGCCTTGGTTTTGCCTCTGAGCACCCTGTTCAGTTCCGGGTGTCGAAGGAAATGTGTTTGTTGTGGATGCTGGGCCCGTTCAAGCGCCCACACACCTTTAAAATAAAAAATTTAAAACATAACATAGTCAAAAAGAGAGCAAATTTCCCCTTCTGCTTATCACGAGTGTCGAGTCCCCTCATGGCGACTCACTACTCGAACCAATCCAACCCCTTGTCACGCGGTCCGAGGTCAGAATGGGTTTTGGGGATAATAAAACGAGGTTACTCACTCCAATTCGCTCGAAGACCCCCACGATTCAGTGGTGTGGTTCCCACCTCTGTACAGATCGAAGACGTACACGTTCTGCGCTCCAAGGTGATGAATCTACTGGCAAAAGGAGCTGTAGAGATGGTTCCCCCAGCCCAGAGCGAGTCAGGCTTCTACAGCCATTACTTCCTCGTCCCCAAAAAGGATGGTGGCTTACGGCCCATCCTCGATCTCAGACACCTGAACCACGCCCTCATGAAACAGCCATTCAGGATAACTACATTAAAACAGATCCTCTCGCAAGTATGGCCAGGGGACTGGTTCTTTTCTCTGGACATGAAATATGCCTACTTTCACATACAGATTGCACCCCCATCACAGATGATTCTTGAGATTCGCCTTCAAGTGAGTGGCTTATCAATAAACGGTCCTTCCCTTCGGACTGTCCCTGGCTCCTTGTACTTTCACAAAGTTCATGGATGCAGCTCTTTCCCCTCTGCAACAGATGGAAATTCGCATTCTAAATTACCTCGATGACTGAATCGTCTTAGCCCAGTCAGAGGCCAAGCTGCTATCTCACAGATCCCTCCTCCTCAGCCACTTAGAATGCCTGGGACTCAGAGTCAACTTTGCCAAGAACGCACTGTCCCCTAGCCAATGGATATCGTTCCTTGGAGCAGTTTTCAACTCAGCCCAAGAATGTGCCTGAATGTGCACTGGCCATACAGCTCCTCGTCTGTCCAACGCTTGGTGTCACGGACGCCTGTATATCAAGGTGGACCAGGCCTGCGTGGCAGCTCTGGCCCCTTGGAAAGACCCTCAGTGGATGGATCGGGCGTGACTCTGGTAATGATCTGCAGAAGGAAGGTTGTCTCGACAGATGTGTTCAACAGTGGTTGGGGAGCTCTGTGCAATGGCAAACCGGCTCAATGCTCAATGTCTTGAAAATATTTTCAGTTGCAGTACAGCAATGGCCTGAAAAAGCAATTCTGTCAACTATCCCAAAAATATCTTGTTTTTGAGTGTAAACAAATATTTTGACTCATGTCTCACAAAAGAAGATATTTTGAATGATGTGGGAACCAAACAACAACTGTTTGGTTACCAATATTCTTAAAAAATATCTTCTTTTGTGTTCAGCAAAAGAAAGAAACTCATACAGGTTTGGAACAACCTGAGGGTGAGTAAATTATGACAGAATTTTAATTTTTGGGTGAACTATCCCTTTAAGCCGAATGCCACATACTTTGATGTTTTGTATCTAATGCAAAGAAATTCTCACTTGATTTTCATACACATGTGGATTAAATGGCCATATACTTTTTGGGGTCACTGAATAAATAAAGATTATGTGACATTATCTGATCTGTTCCTAGAAGCCCTAGGCATTTTGGGGCTGTACTGGGAAGGGTCAGAGGAGCAGGATTGAGAAACACTAGATCATATTATTCCTTTGTCACGGTCCAGAACAGATTTTCTTTATGTCAAAGAGATACAAATAACCAATCTAATTAAGACCATTCAGTTTGTTTGAAGAGTGAACTGTAAACTCAAAAACATTGTTATGTCATGCTGACTCAAATAAAACAGAGGTTAGAAGCATATATACAAATGGGGCACTTTGTAATAAAATCTAACACACACATGTGGAAGAGGATGATGCCAGCATTTGTGCTGTGCTAGTTAGAATGGTACAGCTGTAATGAATCCAGCTCAGCTGGGTGTAAAGCCACAGCAATGGCTGGAAAGAAAGAACAAGCTCTTTTCAGTGTTGATATAAGAACATGACAACAAGTCGTATTTCTTGCATGTAATCAAATTTAGACCTCTTTAATGTTTTGTCAAATTTCTGCGGGATCCATTGTAAACTACCATTTTAAAACGAACATTTTATAAATATCACTGTACAAAAAGTTAATATATGCCCTTACAGTGTAAAGTGCTGTAAAATTTATGCATTTACTGTAGAAAGTACTGTAAAAAGTACAGCACTAGCATCTGACATCTATCAGGCTAACGTCTCCCCCTAATGGTTTATAATGTCTATAAAGGCACAGCACCTCCAGTGCTCAATGTCTTGAAAATAAAAGTGGCATTGAAGTTACACTTTTAATTCTCTATTGCTTGTTTAGTTAAGGATGTACTGGAACATGTAATTAGTTCATATGTGCTTTCCTGTTCCAGAAAATTTGATTTAATGCTTAAAAATGCAGTGCTTTGAGAGTTAAAGTAACCAGCACATATTACTTAGTCGGTGACAGTTACATCAAATAGCAATAGGCAATTTATATAACAATGATCGCTATGCATTTTAAATTTCATACATATGCTGACATTCTTATTTTAATCAAATGTGTGTTAAATCTTTCCAGTGCCTTAGTAAAATGTCCAAATTTAGCAGGGATGCTTCCAAACAGACTTGAGAACGCAATTTACAAAATGTTGCTTCAATTAAGCATTACTTAATAAGATTATTCAACGCAGTTTTATTTTGTAGCCATATTTTTTCTTAATAATTTCACTTTCTTTCTTTTTTTCGATAATACAATTTATAAATAAAACTTGAACTGTTGGTCCGGGGTTTGCTCTGTCCCCTCTTCTCTCCATGGCCTCATAAATCCTGCTTTGTATTGGGCCCCATGCTCATGGGTCAGCTGCCTATGGAAATCTACCCAGTCTTCTTGGCACATACTGGAACCCCTGAACAAAAGGGGCACCCAGAATCACTCATGAAATGCCACCTGGACTCTGAAACAAAGAGGTCAGCCCAAAACATTTGACTAATACATATGCCTTTGTACATGTTGTTCTACATGAGCAATAAAGCTCTGAGATTTAGTGGGAGATCAGACATAATACTGTGAATGAGAATGCAGGGATGAAAAATAAGTAGGCTCGATGGCCCGGGACTGTCACTCACTCTATGGGTGCATTCTCACTATATATTACATTTGCTGATCATGTTTTTATGTCTTACAAACTTATTTTTTCTCCTCTCTTTGTTTTCTGTGATAGATCTAATATTGTTGGATAGTTATACATTTATAACTATCATGGAATTGCATTATAGTTTCCTGCTGATATGGGGGAAAAAGGTCAAAGATTTTTCAAAGTTGTAAATAAAATTAATTTTGGATATACTATTATTGGAATTACCACACACACACATATATATATATGTTTGTGAAATGTACTAGCAATTTCTGAGTGAAAATTGTTTCACTCCAAATTTATTTATTTATTTACTTATTTATGATAATTTTATTAATGTAATTATTTATATTTCTGTAGAATGCCCTGAAATATTAACAGTTTTCATAAACGTGAACTTGGCTTGTTTGTTCTGCACTGAACAAAATTTGGTGTAAGTAATATTAAATGAGAAGTAACACGTTAAACGTGACATTTTACGTGACACATTAAACGTGACAAGTAGAAAAACTAAAATAGTATTTTTTTTCTTTGTAAAACATAATCAAATTACTTGTTTTATTTTATTTATTTATTATTTAAACAATATTTACCCTTTGCCTTAACATTTACCTTTTGTTTGCACTGAATTTAGTCAGGGTTGCTCATCTCTGCAAGCATGTCTTTTACGAACATTTTGCAACCAAAACAGTGCGCATTCAGCAATGATAATCCTCTTTTTCACCACATTATTCAGCTGTCAGACCACTGAATGGCTGCAGAGCTCATGCACTGAAAGACCTTCTAGGGTGGCATGATGGGTGGAGCTTCTGAAAGTGGTCATATAGTGGGTTTACTACGGCACAGCCAATCCACTGCTAGTCTTTATTTTCTCACCCTGGGGCTTCTCCACAGGTGCATAAAGGGGTGAAATCGTGGCCCTCTTTCGTGCTTTGGCCTTCAACCCACCCTCACACTCCAACACACACACCAAACAGCATAAATGACACAGTCTGTTATAGTCTTGGGACGGTTCTTTGAGTTTGTCATGGTTCACAGCTCATGGAAGTAGAGCAATGCGTCTGGACCCAAGTTACCTCTCATTCAACCAGTGTAGATCTGGTAAAGAAAATAGAATTAAACCTGAACAAAAAAAAAGGAAATTATGTTTCAAGTTGCTGATTTGTTCCCAGGTAAATTATCCACTAATTGAATTGAAAGGTGAACGTTCAGCTTGAACCACCATCCCATACAAATTTAGGGCACTAATAGAAACTGACTTTGACTAAACAGGGATTAATTATTCTTTTCATTTGGGGTGGTAATTTTTTTTTTGCTGCCTAGGGCCCTGTCCACACGAACGTGGTTATTTTCAAAACCGCAGCTTTTTCTACACGGTTTGGCCATTCATCCACACGCAAACGCAGCACCAGGTCACTGAAACCGAACATTTTTGAAAACTCCTGCCAGAGTGTAGACAGCGAAACCGGAGTTTTTGGCTTGTGACGTCGGAGCCTGCGCTGTTATCTCCGCATACTGGAAACTTTTTCAGGCTTCTGATTGGCCAACATGGCTTTACGGTTGAGATTATGTCGCCACCTGTTGGTTTGGCATGCTCCTGACAGTGCTTCATAGCATGCGTTTGCGTTTTCATGTGGACGGAGATTTTTTTTTTAAAACGGAAGGAAAAACTTTAAATTACTTTAAACCTAAACTTTAAAAACTAAAAATACCCGTGTAGGTGTGGACATGGCCTAGTTCTCAATAATAATAACCAGTGAATGTCTAAAGTTTGTGTGCATAACTCTGTGACAAAGGTTTGCTTTTATTTAATGGCATGGAATAATTAAGTCTCTCCATTTAATTAGTGCACTTAAAATCCACAGAATAAAGGCTATCAGGAACATACATAAAAGTTACAAGTTAAGATTTTCATCCCACAAATTGCTTACTGCCCTTTTTTTGTGTGGCAAATTCTAGTGAATAGTGAATTCTATTTTAATCATGACAACTCTCTGAATATTTTAGCATGGTGATGTATATGACAATGTTAATGTATTTGGTCTTGGCGGAATAGATCTGCTACGCTGCTGCTGCTGAATTGCTGCTGCTGTTGGTTATTGCTGTAGTTGTAGATTATTGCTGCTGCTGCAAGCAAGTACAGGAACTTGCTACTGTCAATGCATACGTCGATACGGTGCTGTGAGTATTTAAGACATACTGCTGCTGCACAAATAACCCGTAGCAGATCTATAAAGGTGGAGCTGGGGAAGGTGGAGGGTTTCAGAGAATCTCTAGTGAATGCTAGCCAGCTATATAAATGCAAGGCAGTAAGCTCATTGGCTGCATATGCAGCATGAACCAATCAGCTTGTGCCAAGTCGTTTAACTCTCTGAATATCATCAGTTACGTTAACAACCCATCAGCCTGCGCCATCTAGAGTTTCATGACTAAACTATATATTTATTGTTAAGTGAACTCAAAAACAAATATGTATACAGTTGCTATGCTATCTGCATCCTACCAGAGTGAAATTGAATACAAGTTTTTTTGCTTACTCTTTAAATAACTCTTCCAGTAAGCTTTTGACTAATTTCTTCATCTGCTCGGATACAAAGCAGCTCTTTCGTTTCAGCATTGCTTCTGCTTTGCTTTGCAAATTCAGCATTGCTTCCAATTTTACACAAGAAATATAAAATAATAATAATAATAATGATGATTTTAGGCTCCTACCTCATGGAGTACTTACACTCCTTTTTTTTCAGACTTTTCGCCTAAAATAGTAAATCTCATTTTCATTAATATTTTTTGTAAGAATCACTTACACTTGCTTTGAACAAAACTGACCAATTTTAAAACTCTAAATAAAGCAATATCGACCAATGTTTGAATCTCTTAATTGTCTTTGTACGCTCATACAAATAAATTTGACTTGACTTGAAATTTGACTGGCTCAAATTCTGTGACAAGACATTTAACAGTGTACATACTCAAACCATTCATCTAATGACTTTGTTCACATATAGCATCTATACAGAAAAGGCCATATGGTATGTGTATGATGCACTTAAAACTATGATAACGGAACCTGAAAATAAGCATTTGAAGTTCTATGGAGACATACAGGTAGCCTATTTTCACAATGGAAACTAAAGGTCATTTCCCAGATGAACTGCAACATTTCTTGAAACTACACTAGTCAACTTTTGAAGTGGATCAAAACCTTGCATCAAAGTTGTCCTAAAACCAAAATGTGTTTCTTTCACATTGTTGGACATTTACTTTTGGTACTTAAGTACTTTTAAAAGCAAGTACTTCTGTATTTTTACTTAAGTAAAAATCTGTCTTTACAACTTTTACTTGTAATGGAGTAATATTTGACAAGCAGTATCTGTACTTTCACTCAAGTAATGGAATTGAGTACTTTGTCCGCCTCTGGTTGTCATTAATGAAATGTCATCCTTAATGGCTTTTGATGGTCTTCAGACATGATTGTTTGTCATTAGGTACCAATTGACCTGTCACAGGTGTCTGTAATTGGGAACTGCTCATCATTTAAGGCTCTGAAAGCTTCACTTGAGGTCAGAAAGCATAGAAAATTCAGGTTCAGAAGGTCTGGTAGTGTGAGTAGAAAGCATGGTGAAGGCAGACAATGGGTCACAACACCAAATCAAGACCGATACTTGACCCTGCATGCCCACAGAAATTGTTTCATGCCTGCAGTCAGCCTGCAAAATGACCTTCAGGATGCAACAGGGGTGCGAGTGTCCACTCAGACTGTGAGGAGACGACATCATGAAGTTGGCTTGAGAGCCAGAAGACCAGCTGTGAGGGTGTCTCTTTCCAGAGCACACAAACTGGCACGTCTGCAGTGGGCCACAGAACACCACAGGTGGATAATGAATCAGTGGGGTACAGATGAGTCCCGGTTCTGCGTGAACCTCCTAGACGGGCGTAGGAGGGTTTGGCGTCGTCCTGGGGAGAGAAATTTGCCACAAAATGTAAAGCATGACAAAATTGGCGGATCATCAGTCATGGTTTGGGGAGGCATCTCCATGTGTGGAAGGACAGAGCCTGTCATCATCGAAAATGGCAGCCTGACAGGCCAAAGGTATAGGGATGAAATCCTTAGACCAGTTGTGTGACTGTATGCTGGTGCAATGTGGCCAGATTTCTTGCTTATGGATGACAACGCCGGCCCACATCGAGCAAGGCTGGTGACGGAATACTTGGAGGAAGAGGGCATCTCAAGGATGGAGTGGCCAGCCCGGTCACCCGACTTGAACCCCATTGAACACATTTGGGAGCAGCTACAGTCAAGAGTGCAAGCACGCCAGGTCCCTCCAGGAACCCGTGTGGAGTAGTGGACAGCATTGCTGGAGGAATGGCATGCCATCCCTCAACAGAATATCCAAAACCTCATCTCAAGCATGCACAGGTGATGTGAGGCTGTGATCAGTGTCAGAGGAGGTAACACTGACTACTGACTGGTTGTCTCAGTGCATAACGTTTGTTGTTTCTTGTTCATAACTTGTTTGTCGCATTTGTTAAACCATGCAATTCATGTTTGTTTTACAGTACGAACTCAGATTTTTGATCTGCTGTAACATGTGCAATAACATCTTGTTTTGTTGAACTGAAAACGCTGTCTTTCCTGTTTTGGGTCCTGCGTCAAGCTCTGACACATCACACAAAGTGACTGCAGTACAGTATCCAGTGCATCACCATTATGACCATTGTGCTGGCTCCTTGAGGCACTCCAAAGGCGCTGCACTGCAGGCAATAATGTTTAAGAGGCATTTCTATTCCATTGTCACTTCAGGTGAATGACAAAAGTACTGAACAACCAAATTTTTTTTTTTTTTTTTTTTTTTTATGCACACTTGTCTTTACGAATGTGTGACAAGCCACTTCACACCTTGTGACAAACAATCATGCCTGGGCACCATCAAAAGTGATGAGGCATGCAATTCCATTGATTAATAGCAGACTTGCATGTTATACATGAATTTTGAACAATACCCTTTCTTGTCTTAGGACAACTTTGATGAACTTTTTTTTTTTAATCCACTTCAAATGTTGACTACTGCAAAACTGCACCTACTATGATCGACAACAGCGTGAACTAAGCCACATCACAGAAGTTAACCAATCTCATATTAGAAATCATTTAGGCCTACATATAGAAGCATGGTCCAAAATGACCATTTAACAAGCATCAAATGCAAGTTAAAAAGTGAGTAAACTGGCCAATAACTTGTTTAGGAGCTGCAACAGTGCATGGATCAAATCACAAGTGTCCTTGACTGTCACTCATATACTTACATCTATTAACTTCAAATACATTTATCTAGGCAGATTGCTGCCCAACATTTAACATATGTGGAATATTTGTCACAGAAGTTGCCAAAATAAAAACATTATTTATTTTTAAAAAAAAATCTATGTGGACGATGATGACTGTATGATACATATTACTTACATTGCTGTTGTTGCCAAATAGTTTCATAATGTTTAAGACAAGTAAAATAGTATAAAAATCTAATTAAATAATCAAAGCTGTTTGCAGCATTATTCACAAAATGAACCAAATGAAGAAAGAGATTTAAAATCGTTCTTAAATATGCACCAGTATAGCAAAACCTATTAGGGCAATACTGACCTACACATACCAGTACTAAAATATTTCAATACACAAAAAATGCCACGCAGATCTTCTGTGAACATTTTTTGCATGCAACAAAACTGAATCAGAGTCTAAATTACTAACTTTCTGTTTAAATCACGTTCGAGACAAGAAAGGGCTGTAAAACAAGTCTTAACAACTTTAGGAAATAAATAAAGATTGGTAAAATCGCTGCTAACAATTCATCGTGTTGATCGATTTTAAATCGCCACAAGAAAAATAAAATAAAATGAAATAAATTGCTAATATAATGTTTAATAAGTGCCCAGCCCTTGGTGGTAACAATATTACACCGAAAGAGCAAGAATCCCTAGCTTTGTTGACTAAAAAGTAACAATTAAGCTAATAAAGTTAGCCTGTCAGCCACATTATAAAAACTAATATCTAAATAATTAAATAAAAAGCATCAGTGAATGAATCACACGCATAACGCAATTTACAGCGACCCCGTGTGGTCACCAGGGGAAGTCCAACAACTCTAATGTGACTGATGATAATGTAGCCAATACTTCTGTAACAGAAATATCATGAATTATGGGTACAATAAAAGTTTAACGCGGTTATGATTGTAAATTAATCCGCTTACTTACATTTCATGACCATAAATCTTCCCATCATTTGTAATCATTCATATTGTGCTTTTCTGGATATTTAATGATATTTAATTTTTGAATATTTTATAACTTAGAAGAAATTGTCGTGGTCATGAAAACCTGGAAAAGTCAATAAATTTTAAAATAAATTGTGGTTTCTTGACCTTAAAATAAAATAAAATAAAATAAAATAAATGGCTACGTCAACGGATTGTTCCAATCACTAGTCAGACTCCGCTAAAAAATATAGATAGATAGATAGATAGATAGATGAAAATCATTGGTCGAAGGTGTGGTAACCTAGACTTGTATATCCACTAGCTTAAATTAGTGCAAAAGAAAATGAAGTATTGCGAGAAAAAAATAAGTTTTGCAACCAACAACAAAAAAAAAAGAATTGCAAAATATAAATGAAACAAAGCAAAAGAAAATGATTTTGCAATGCATATTTTCCATGTCCATAGCTCCTAATTTATTTGCAACGCTGCTTTTATTTTGCGTTTCAGTCAAGTGTGAGCTTGCCATAGCGTTTTTCCCCTTTGTGTTTCACGTTTCTACGCGTCTCACTTTCTGGCATTGTTTTGACATGGGGGTGGAGTCAAGGGATGGGGCCCGGGCAGGCCTCCCTCGAAGCTACATCATCAGCTGGAGACTTAAAGCGCAACAGATGGAGTCAGCATGGCTGAGCAGAGGCAAGCGGATCGTTTCCTTTTATTTGTTAAAATGAGTATTGTTTTGTTTACTAAATGTGATTAGTATCAACATTGTTTGCATTTGCATGAGCTAAAGAAGATCATTTACTCATGTGAATGTGCTGGAATCTGCTATTCATTTCTGTCATTGTGCACACTTACTGTTGATAGATTTTGTTTACTTTTAAGGATTAAGATGTTCTTTGCAAAACTTTTTTTTTTTTGCAATGCTTCATTTTTTTTAGCAATTCTTTATTTGTGCTTGCAAAAAGCAAGTTTTTTTTTTTTTCTCAATACTTTCATTTTCCTTTGTAAAACTTTATTTTCTTTTGCAATACTTCAATTCGTTTTGCAAGTATATGTGGCCCTGTTTTGACTCCATAGAAGAACATTCAATAAGTTACAGAAGAGTCACAAATCTGACAGCCAGGTAAATCGCAGCTAGCTTTTCGTGGGCATCTAATAAGCTTCCTCATGTCTGTGTAAAATAATTCGTTGTCACACATTTGCTGCTGTTAACTCGCATTAGCGAAATGTAACTTTTTATAACTTTTTAAAAATGTTTGATAATCAGCAGCATGTCTTCAGCAGTGAGTGGCTCGAGGACTCCTCTCCTCCCAGACACTTACAATCCCCAGGAACACAGGAAAACACCAACGACTAAGTACTAAGCTCTGGTTAATATCATCGCAAAAACTACTGAAACGTTTTGCCTTCCAACAACTGTTTTTGATTAAGTTTAGGCCCTTCCCGGAATGGATAACGGGGAATCCCTCTGCAGAGAAAAAACAAATCCCCACCGAGCACGAAACAGCACAGTAAGAGCTCATCTGTGTATTTGTAGCTAGTGGTTCTGAACACATAATTGTTTTATTTTTTGAGATGATTGTTTGAAATGAAGCAGCTGCATGCTGTCACATTCATTTTTATTTCCCCTCTTGTCCGTGTCTCTTGAGATTCAGGAAGCCTCTGCGTCATATTGTTTGCGTGGAGCTGCTGCGCGAGGGCTTTCCCCGCAGATGTTCTAGCTGCAGCGGAGCTGGGATGGAGCGGAGGAGCATCCGCGCAAACTGCACACACTCCAGCAGCGCCTCACCCGCGACGAGATCCGGGGAGAGAGACGGTCAAACATTACTTTAGATTTAGATTACACTCTAAAAAATACGTAAAATCGGGCCAAAATGTACTGTATTTGAAAGAAATTCAGTATTACTACTACTACTACCACCACTATTTATTTATTTATTTACTTAATGATTTTTTTTTTTTACAGGTGTTTTACCTGTATTTTGAATTTTGCACTTCATTGTGTTGTGTTTTACAGTCAACTTTTTATGTTATTTTACATATTTCTTACCCGGTAGATTAGGAGGAGGGGTTGTTGTTATTACTGTTAATTTATTATAATAATAATGAGAAAAAGACGAATGGAAAAAATGGAAACATCTTTGTCACCATAACCTATATTCAAGGATAATTATTCTGAACTTATTTTGACCACTTATTTTAAAAGTAATAATACATTTATGTAGCTTATTAATTAGTCTGATTCTGTGATTTAATTGTTCTCTGTATTTTTAAAATGACAAATTAACCTGTTAGCGTTCCGCTGTGAGTTCTATTACTCAATACCAGTAAGACTTACAGTGATTCTGAGGTTTGTTCTGTTTAGGAACCTTTCAAAAGAGACCAAAACCATTAATTTACTCCAAATGGTTCAAGAACAGCATGCAATTTACTTTGGGTATACCTTTTTTAGGCATTTTAGACCAATTTTACAGGAATGCTAAGGGGTTAATTGTGTATTAAACTGTTAAGATGCATAATGAATTAAAAAGAGTCAATCATCAGATCACTTTATCAGATGTACTTTATCCATCTTATTTTTATTTTTAAGCAGGTGTGGCCATTTGTAGTTTGAATGTGCAAGGCTTCCGGTCTCATCAGTTATTTTAAGTTTACAAAACCAGTCCACTTCTTTATATTGCAAATGGTATTTATAATCAATCAAATTTATAATCAATTATCATAATCATAAACACTGGCTTGTAGCAAATAGTTTTACTGCTTACTGCACTTTCTTATTTTTCTAGTTATTTACTATAGCAGCTAAAAATGTGGAAGCCTCACACATTTGCAGGAAACAGCTTACTTCTGTATTGCCAAATAAGGAAGATATATTCAAATCATACTGTTTTCCTGCCTCAGACAGGGCATCATATTTTCCCTTTACCTGATTTACAACTTTAAAACCGTTGTTACAATAACTAAACAATAAAGTATGAAAAAGTTGTTACTTTTGCCAAAAAATAATATATTGGATCTTTGTTTTTTGGTTAGGGGAGGGGGGCTGATTTGGGGAATACAAAAAATGACAAGTAATCGTGGTTCTAGCCAAATCAAAGTTCAGTTTCCCAGGAATGCATGAATGGATTTTATTGTGTAATGACTCCTCCTTGAATTTTTGCCTAATTGGAATCAAACAGGGCTGGAGCCCCAGTAAATAATGCTGAATTTTTAGATCAATATGGCTGCTCATAGCCAATGAATTGTTCAGTTAGTGGCCGTTTTATTAAAAGACTGAGCCTTTAATTTGGTATATACTACTTTGTAAGAAACAAATATATCATTAAGACATTTTAACTTCAAACCTTTGCCTATAGCTAAAATATGACTCCTCTGTCCATAATATTGCTTCCTCCAGTGAAGACTTATATGGCAAAATGAAACATTCCTTTAATGTCCAGAATTAAGCAGAGCAGGAATAAAGACAAAGAAGCTCAAATATAAGTTTTTGCATTTTTTTTGGTCACCCCATAATCCCCATATTTTAATTTCATGACATTGTTTTTTTTTTTTATGTGGCTTAATATTTCATAAGACTATTATTTTACATTTTAGAATGAGAAAGTGTCTATACTTTTGACTGCTATGTGTAAGGCATGGACTTTAGCCAGAAGGTGGCAGTACAACATGATAAACAGGAACATGAGTCTAATTACACACTGACAGAAGCGTACCTACATGAAGTGGGGGCCCCCGGCAAAATTAATCAGTGAGGCCCTTCTAAAAGATGTTTTTTTTTTTGTTGTTAATGTATCTTTGTTACCTAGTGATATAATTATACAACATATGAAATGTGGACAAAACACATCTAATAATGCACAAAACAAGACGGGGATGTGCATGCTCAAACCTGTGCACTCAAATCTATCAAATTGCCTTCTCTCCTGGATTTAATGTTACCAGAAGCCCATCAACCACCAGACTTCCATGACTGACTGATGAAATAACAGAGTACCTTTCAAATGTAAAAAAAAAAGATCTTTGTTAGCATTTCCAGGCTGATTTTGGTCAGTGAACTCTCGCTATTTATTTAGCTATTTAAATTAAGTGCCTATTCTGAAGAGGTATTTATTGAAATATTTTATGTATATCAGCAAGTGAACGAGTTGCGGCGAAGCTCATGAAAATATTTTTTTGTTTGTTTAGTAGTGTAGTCCATTTGCAGTCTGTGCGTTTCTCTTCGCGAGACACGAATATCTTTTGTGTAGCCTAATGAATTCAAACACAATATCGAACGGAGAAAAAATATTTATCATTTTTAATTAATTAGGCTGTAAAAATGTTTAAGGCACAGTTGTTGCATGACAACCTAGCCCGTTATCATTTGCTCATGGAAACAATGATTAATAAATGTTTTTATATTTGGTTTGGAGTGGAATAGAGTGTGGGCAGAAACATAAATTGGTGCCTGCCTATGCTTACCGTTGTCCTGTTTCCTCTTTTCCTCTCTTTGCCATTACATACAAAACTGAACTATTTTAATAGCTGGAACAGTAGTATATAAGCTGTTTTGGGAGAAGGGGAAAAAAAGACGGGCTCGGGTCAGACTCGGGCCGGTAATTCTGATAAGCTGTCGGACACGGGACGGGCTAGGATCTGAGCATCTCGGGCCAGGGCTAGGGCCTAAATGTGAGGCCCGTGCAGGGCTCTAGGATGGAGAGATGTCGCTGCGTGTTATAGCTATTAATATTAACATTCCTGTTGGTTTAAATGGTCGGCCATCTGGGGCCCCCTTAAAATGCGGGGCCCCAGGCATCTTCTTGCCTTGCCTGCCCCATTGCTACGCCTCTGCACACCAGTGAATGTAAATAAGTTGGTTTTAATAGAATGATTTATTAATCAGTGTTTTTTAGTAAATTACAATGGGATTATGGTACTTGTACCCTGATAACTGATCAACTATGACTTAACAGCAGTCAGGCTTCTGTGTGTTTGTGTGTTACAGTGAAGGCAAACTAACAGAGGCAACTGAATATTTGGAGAAGTTTGCTGAGATTTCTCTAAACAGCAAACAGGACATAAACCTCAAGAAAGCCTACATGTGCCTCGGAAACATCCTCAGCTTGAGAGTAAGAGACAAGGAGCTTAGATTGAAATCTACATGAGAGTTAAGAAGGTATAAACTATGTTCCAAACACTAGTGAGCTGCCTATCTAGAGAGCATTAAAGGGTTAGTTCACCCAAAAATGAAAATTAGCCCATAAATTACTCACCCTCAAGTCATCCTAGGTGTATATGACTTTATTCTTTCAGACGAATCCAGTCAGAGTTATATAAAAAATTGTCTTTGATCTTTCAAGCTGTTTAATGCCACTCAGCGGGTGTTGCATGCATCAGTCCAAAAGAAGTTAAATATAAAGCGCCCATCCATAAAAAAAAAAGCCGACCTCATACATCATCTGCCCGGAACTGCTTCCGTGTACAACTATTGGCGCAAGCTACATTTAAAATGATTATTACGTTTTGAATATGGATATTTTTCTTACAAAAATGCATCGATTCGCTACAGGAGGCCTTTGTTCACCCCCCGGAGCCGTGTGAGACACTTTTTTTATGGATGGGCGCTTTTTTATTTAACTTCTTTTGGACTGATGCATGCAACACCCGCTGAGTGCCAATAAACAGCTTGAAAGATCAAAGACAATTTTTTATATAACTCTGACTGGATTCGTCTGAAAGAAGAAAGTCATATACACCTAGGATGACTTGAGGGTGAGTAATTTATGGGCTAATTTTCATTTTTGGGTGAACTAACCCTTTAAGGCACCGTTAGCATGTGTTGCATGAGATCTTTGTGTACTTTAGGAGTGTTTGTAGAGTTGTAGTATCTGCATGTTTATTTCTGTATGTAGAAGCAGTATGATGGAGCTCATGAACGTTTTGGACGTGCGTATGAGATTGCATGTAATCTGGCGTCGGTGGTCAGGCTGCAGAAGGCTCGGGTGTGTGCGGGCAGCGCTCGTGCGTTCAGCACGATGCAGACCTATCACAGGCTCATAGAGACACCAGGACCCCACAACATAAAGAGAATCATCAGCTGGAAGGAGAAAAGACACGACAGCTTAAGTGCACCTTTGTGAGTGGACAAACAACTGAACAATTCAGCTGAATTCTCTGCCATATCAGAGGTATCTGGATTGCTTTGGTGTGTCAGATAATGCACAAATTTACACTGTGCTGTTCTTAACAGAGAGGAAGAAATGAAGAGATGAACAGCTGAAAGCAGATGTTTGTCTAAAAACTGAATAAAGTTTTATGACCTGTTTCCAATCTGCCTTTTAGAGAGATTCCTTGTGGAAAAGAAGTACACTTTATATATAATATTAAATAAATTGGTTTTCAAGGTGCCATGCATTATATGACTGATAGACTGCAACAGTTGGAGTTAAAAATCTTTGTTTGTGTTCTACTGAAGAAACAAAGTCACCTACATCTTGGATGCCCTGGGGGGGTAAGCAGATAAACATCACATTTTCATTTTTGGGTGAACTATCCCTTTAAGTGTGAACTGACACATAATTGGATGTTATTTATTTACAGTTAAATGAAAATGTATTATATTTGAAATATTTCAATCATTTTTACATTTTATTTTAAAATGATAGGCTATAATTATTTTAAATTAAATGCAATTAACTGAACTTTAGAATTGAAGTACATTTATATGTAATTTCATAATTCTGTTGTCTGCTGAATGTACTGACAAGCATTTATGGTAAACTAAATTATATTTTAATTTAATTTTCTATCCAACCGTACATATACACTTTAAATGTAATATCTAATATCACACTATAGTTAAAAGTACTTTGCATGTGCTTTAGTATGTTAGTCAACACATCAAAATAAGTGTACTTCTTTAAACACGACACAAAAATGTAGAGAAAGATTTTGAACCATCTGAAACGACACACTCCTAATGGCTGTAGAAACACAGAATTATATAAGCTGAAATGTTTAATACTGTTTTACTCTTTGCACTACTGTTAGACTCTTGATCTTTATGTTCGAACAAGAACGAGTGTGTAGAAAACTCCATTCATTCTGATAACACTTTACAGTTTAAATGAATAAGATAAACAAACATTATAACACTGTGTAATGTGTAACACCAAGATAAAAATATAATTTAATTTGATTATATAATATTTGAACAAAGTACTGCTCTGAGAAGTGTTATATAATGATATTGATCTTGATAGCTTAATCATAATTTTTTTTATTAGTGTATTCGGCAGTTTTATTTGTCCTGAGATGGAAGCTTATGTGCAGAATAAAGTATGTGACTATGTGAAGTACAGCGATCCCCTTGTGAAAAAGAAGTGTGCTTCATTGTATTGAATGTGCACTTGTAGTGTGCTTCAAATCTTGAGTGTATTCTTAAAAACTGTACTTGCAGATAATATATTAATGAAATGAGAGCCCACTTAAGTGTACTTAAAAAGTGCACTTTGTAATAATTTCAAATTAAAAGTTTAATTTAAAGTACATTTTAAATCATTATGTTTTAATACATAAGTACACTAAGTTTAAGTACACTTATTTCTGTTGATTAACATACTAAAGCACATAATTGTAACTTCTGTGTTATGCATTAATTATTATTTTAAATGTGTTAAATTGTGCCTTCATCATTACAAATGTGTAATTACAAATATATTTTTTTAAAATACATGACATACAAGTTTCATTAAAAATTATTTGACATATATTCCAGTTTACCCTTAAAAATACTTTTGTTAGTCTTAACCTAATTAAGAAGATTCAGTGATAATGCATCATATTTTCGACCTGAATAAAACCTGTTCATTTAGCTGTTACGACACATTTTTGAAGTTACCTGAGAAAGGTGTTTTTACAGTGTATCCATAGCAACTAGCTCTCAGGAAACCTGATGAAGTTCTTTATTTCTTGTATAAAAGGCCGTCCAGTAGAAAGCCCGTCCCTCTCCCTTAATTTATTGCGACTTTCCAGCCATAGCTGTATCTCTTCTAGCCACAACAACCTCACATCGAGTGTCAACAGAACCCGCACGCGACAGACGGACTCGTCACGTCATGCAGCTTTACGCGAGTCTCCCGTTGAATTTGCAAGCGCTCTCCGTGAATCATGTCTTTGCACTCGAGTTGCTTGCATGTTCGGCGATAGTGGTTAAATTATTGGTTATGAGGAGGAGGGGGATGCGAACTCTGGAGCCTTTTCCAGGACCACCTGCGCACTGGCTCCTCGGACACGTTAAGGAGGTAAACACAACCACAGCTATGAATAATCAATAACTATATCTCTGTAGCTAAGCTTTGGAGACATTTTAGTAGGATTAAACTCACAAATGTTATTCTAATTTGAAAAAAAGAAGTCAAACGTAGGGCTAGCCTTAGGGCCCCCAGCGGGCTGCCAGCGCAGGGCCCCTAAGAATTTGCTCATTGGCAAAATATTGGCCCCTTAGCACTGGCCCTGCATGGGCAGCCCTCACTATGCCCACACAAGGCCCGCACTATTAATCTACAACAATACATCTGTTTCACTTTAAATACTTTCCAGCTACTATAACTTAAGTCTTTGGGGAAAAAAACAGTTATTATACATCTGAAATGGATGCAGTCACCACATAACTAATGTCTGTGTTGTCAAAAATGTACAGTAGTCAAAGGGATTTCAAATCAATTTATTAAATACAAAACAGAAAACATTCAGTTCAGGTTAATACAGCTACATATAGCCAAAAATGTAAATACACAAAAGTACAACAAAAAAAAGCAAGCAAACAAAGTAATGTAAGACTGTAGGATTTCTTCATGTGAAAGTTGATGTGTGCGAAAGTCTTATCTGTAGTACATCAATGTCCAAACACTGTCCATAGCTGAAGTTGACTGATAGCAAATGAATAATCCAACCTCTTGTAATGAAGACACGCCACGGCTCTCAAACACCAGACTCTTCCTAACCAGGAACAGTCAAAAATAGTCCAGACTATGGTCCCACGTCGAAAAGAACTTTAAATCCATATTCAAACTGGACCATGATGTGGCAACCTCACCATTGAAGAGTCCTTCTAAAATGCATACAAATACATGCCTTTGTCTATTTGTTTATTTTGAATACACGCCCTCTAGCGGTGAAAATTACATATTGTGCCTTTAAGGAAACCTAAAACACTCTAGCATCCCTAGTGGTAAGGAAGAAAACTGCCCACAAAATTCTTATTAACAGGCTCATGTCTTGGATTAATGTTGGCAGTTCCATAGTGTAGGCTGCCTGCTGTGAGCACAAAGCTGTGGACCTCGCCTGGGCAAGCCCGCACTGGGCCTGTTTAGGTTTGGTGTGGGCTGGCCCTAGCCCACTGTGCCCGCAAATGACTATGGTCCCACGTCGAAAAGAACTTTAAATCCATATTCAAATTGGACCATGATGTGGTAACCTCAGCAATAAAGAGTCCTTCTAAAATGCATACAAATACAAGTCTTAAACTCGTAGCATCAATCCAAACATAGGCCATACATACATGTAACATCTCTGCAAAAAACATCAGCAATGTATACTTTAAAAAAAACAACAACTCCTTACTTTAGACTGGGCTTGAAATGACACATTTTCCAACCAGGACAAAGCACAATGTGCTCAGCAGGTGAGCCATGCTGACTACTGCTGCTCGTTATTGCTAACTCCCTCTACCCACATGGCTTTACTTAAGGAAACCTAAAACACCCTAGCACCCCTAGTGGTAAGGAAGAAAACTGCCCACAAAATTCTTATTAACAGGCTCATGTCTTGGATTAATGTGGGCAGTCCCATAGTGTAGGCTGCTCACAGAGAGCCTGCTGTGAGCACAAAGCTGTGGGCCTCACCTGGGCAAGCCCGCACTGGGCCTGTTTAGGTTTGGTGTGGGCTGGCCCTAGCCCACTGTGCCCGCAAAAGGCCAGCATTCAGATTCTTCAGCAGAAATCTGAAGAATTCACGTGAAATTAATAACTCCAGAGCGCGATTTGTTCTTGAAACGGGTTTTATTGTCCATAAAAGTTGCAAAAAAATTGTCTTATTTCTAGTTTCACCAGGATGGACATGATTTGGAAAAGATTATGAAGTGGAGTGGACAGTATCCCTCTGTGAGCACAAAGCTGTGGGCCTCACCTGGGCAAGCCCGCACTGGGCCTGTTTAGGTTTGGTGTGGGCTGGCCCTAGCCCACTGTGCCCGCAAAAAGCCAGCATTCACATTCTTCAGCAGAAATTTGAAGAATTCACGTGAAATTAATAACTCCAGAGCGCGATTTGTTCTTGAAACGTGTTTTATTGTCCATAAAAGTTGCATGGAATAAGTCCTCAACTTATTTCTAGTTTCACCAGGATGGACATGACTTGGAAAAGATTATGAAGTGGAGTGAACAGTATCCCTTAGCTTTTCCGCTGTGGTTTGGCCCGACATTGTCCATTTTGATCATCCACCACCCATCATATGTGAAGACCATTCTCACTACAACAGGTGCTCATCCGTTTGATCGGTTGACATGTTTCAGATTTATATTACAGGCTAATTGACCAAAACAAGCTTTTTAAAATGACATTTTTTTACTCTATTGACAGAACCCAAAGATGACTATGCATACAAGTTTTTCATCCCTTGGTTAGGTAAGATCACACATAAGAACATATATATATATATGTATGACCACTGTTTTAATGATGATTGATTACATTCAGTCTGGGTTTATTATTGGGTGTTTCTTCAACTACAGTCAGTTCTGTCTGTATAGAATAAAATGGCAGTCTCATTAAAAAATTGTCATCAAAATTGTTTTTAAGTATTTTATGTATTTTTAATCATCTAAGTAAGCCATTAGTAAGATTGGGCCAAAAATTGTAAACTCTCTCTCTCTGTGGCACTGTTTGTTCAAACAATGGCAGGTGAAAGGATTTTTTGGGAAACTTGTTTGGAAACAGTCATTATTTGTATAATTCCTCATTCACCCTAAACAATTTCCACCTACCCCAACTTAAACTTCAAGTGCATAAATTGACTTATAATATAAAAAATAGAGTTGAATCTTGTATAACTTCATTTTTTAAAGTTGAAATTGGTTACATTATTTTGATGAGTTAAAATAATGGAAAAACCATATGCTGCTATGACTTATTGATCACGTCATTTTTTTTACAGTGTTGCTGGGTGATGCTGGTGGCATAGAAATTATACACTTCAACGCATTTAAAATTTCAAATTAAAATTATGAACCGTATCTTTTTATTACTGTATATCAGTTTTAATTATAGTTTCAGTCATTTATTTTTCTGTCTTTCAGGATAAGTGGGACGTTTATGCCAAATCAGAAGAGTCGTTTGAACTGTTTCAGCATGTAAGTCTGATGACGCTGGACAGCATCATGAAATGTGTGTTCAGCCTTAACAGCAACTGTCAGACAGACAGGTCAGTTCCTTCTCCTTTACCTCGTCCTTTTGTACACATGCATCTCCTTTCAGTATAACCTCGCTGATCTCTTTGCAGTGGAACCAACCCGTACATCCAGGCGGTGTATGACCTCTGCCACCTGGTGAACGTCAGGTTCAGAGTGTTTCCTTACCACAGCAAGGCCATATTTCATCTCAGTCCACATGGATACAAATTCAGGAAGGCGACTAGAATAGCACACAATCATACAGGTGTCGTTTCTTTGCTAAGCCACAGTCATGCATGCACCTCATGGGCAGGCCCAACCACGCGACGATTGGTTTAACTCTAACTGTGATTTTGACCATCTGAATTTTATGAGGCTCTGGAAGTATTATAATATGGCTGTGTATGTCTTTCTAAAATATATATAAACAGTTATGCATCCTCTCCCCCATCCAAACGGATTAGGGGGGCAAACATTTAGTGGATTAGTACATTTCACTCAGGAAAGCTGTTTGAAAACCAGTTAAATCCATTTCTCAGAATTCTGCAGATTTTGTGAAAGGCCATAGATTCAGTCTGGGCCTGCTCATGGGCTATTATATCCATACCTGCTTATCTAGCTTAGTTAAACCAGAATATACACTACCGTTCAAAAGTTTGGGCTCAGTATGATGTTTTCTATTGTTTTTTTATTATTATTATTTTATTTTTTTAAGAAATTAATACTTTTATTCTGCAAGAATGCATTAAATCACAACTGTTTTCAACATTGATAATAATCAGAAAGTTTCTTGAGCAAATTAAATTAAAAGCATCTTGAGTAAATTGTAATAATATTTCACAATTTTTGTGTATTTTTAATCAAATAAATGCAGCCTTGGTGAGCAGAAGAGACTTCGTTCAAAGACATTACAAAATATCACAGACCCCAATTTTTTGAACGGAAGTGTAAATCTGTAATAAGCAAAGCTAACAAGCTATCATGTCATTTCAATTTCTTAATTTTTTTAGTGGAAGTTATCAGAAAGAGGAAGGAAGTCTTGAAGATTGAGAAGGAACAGGGCATTGTTAAAAACAAACGATATATGGACTTTTTGGATATTCTTCTGTCGGCCCGGGTATGATATTTCCAAGTACCAACACAATTTGTATATTTATACTTAAAGAAATTGAATGAAAATAGCTGATATTTTGTTACATATTGCATAGTGCCATTGTATCATTATTGCTCTCACAGATTTTGTGTGTCACTTTCAGGACGAGCATCAGCAGGGTTTGTCAGATGAGGATATCAGGGCTGAAGTGGACACATTCATGTTTGAAGGCCATGACACCACAGCCAGTGGAATGTCTTGGATCTTCTACAATCTGGCAAGTAACCCTGAGCACCAGGAGAAATGCAGGGAGGAGATCCTGCAGGCTCTGGATAGAAAAAAAACACAGTGGACTGGTACTGTCATTACTCTAATTACTCATGTGACATTGTGTTGGACAGTTGAGATGTGGAATGTAGGCTTAATTGCTTGTTGGTTTAATAATAGTGGTATGATCTTAATGCATGGGAAAAGTAGTTTAATCATGACAACTCTCTTATGTCACAGTAACATATAGGGCTCCTTGATTATGGCAAAATTATAGGAGATGTTGTGATCAGGTTTTTTGTGCCCCCGATCTGATCCGAGTCATTAAATATTGAGTATATGCTGATACCAAGTTCTGATCTGATACTTATATACAGTATATATATATATTGGTAGATGTAAACATGTTACAGTGGTAGACATTGTAAACAGACTGTGTGGTCACAGTTATGAATATGTGACTACTGATATAAACTTCTGATAAAGCAGAAAAATTGCAACACAGAAGTAAAAAAATGGAGGTAAGGTTAGAAAGCATGAAGCTTGTGGTGTCAGAATGCCAGTCGGTCAGTCAAGTCTGAATCAAGAAGCAACCCCTAGCAAAGCATCCTGACAGTGACGTCTCAAATTTATTAGTTGCTGCAAATTTATCGGCTGCACATCCATGATCCAGCACATCCCATAGGTGCTTTATTGGATTAAGATCTGGTGACTGTGGAGCAGTTAATTTTGACAGCCATTTTTGATGTAGTTTTAGTCTTTATCTTCAGACGAAGATACTTATTAGTTTAATCTTTTTAGTCATTTTTTGTCATTCATAGTTTTAGTCGTCAAAAAGTATTTTTGTCAACTTTTAGTCATTACTTTAAGTCAAACTGCAGTTTCCAGCATTACTTTTGGTAGCTATTTTATATGTAGTCTTTAGGCAAACATAGTCATTATAACTTTTCTCTCTTTAGACCAATGAAATTAAGCTTATGAGAAATTTGAATCAAGGTAACAGGTTGTATTGACATTGCACTCTTAGCACTTCTACATATCCCTTTTTTCTTCATTGGATATCATCATGCTGTGTTGTACTTGCTAATTTATAAGGTAGGATCATACATTAAGATTTGTGGTATTCTTTCCTACCTAATTTATAGCCAAAGGGCTTCTCTCCATTTCCTTCCTAACCCTTCAGGTGCTGAAGCCATTGTTGCAGCTTGTCAGTTTGAGTTTTTTTAGCCTACCCACCAACTGTTTGAGATTAGATATGCAAACACCCCTTTATCCAATCCAATGACAGGGACATTTTGACAGTTAGCCTATATAAAGAGATTATGTATTTTGAATGTCTGATATTCCTCAAAAAAAAAAACAACAACAACATTCTAGTCCTGTCTCATGTTGTTAACAAAGAAACGGCATAAATTTTGTTAGTTTTTATCATCAGATATTAGTTTTAGCTTGTCAATGTCTCATCTTAGTCACAGAAAAATTTCTTTGTTAATGAAATTAACACTGCTTTGGAGGCCATTTGAGTAGAGTGAACTCATTATCAGAAAACCAGAAAGAAACCAGTTTGAGATGATTTGAGCTTTGTGACATGACACGTTATCCTACTGGAAGTAGCCATTACTAGATGGAAAATCCACTTGCACGCATGTTTTAATAACAGTTATAAATAGAGATAGTGCAGAACTGAGAAACAGGCCAAAAATCCACAAGAGCACAAGAACAAGAACTCTGAAAACAGAAAAACGACTCGCAAAACATGACTGAAACACAAGGGCTTATATACACAGAGATCATGGGGATAATTAGTTACAGGAGAGACATAAACCAAACACAGGAAGGAAGCATGAACCAAAAAAACTAAGCCTACATTTCAACATAAAAGATCTTACAAAACACAAGATGCAGAACACGGATTGTGACAGTTGGTCATGGTCAGCAACAATACTCAAGTAGGCTGTGGGGTTTAAACGATGTTCAGTTGGTATTGAAGGGCCCAAAGTGAGCCAAGAAATTATCCTCACACCTTTACACCACCAACAGTAGCCTGAACCATTGATACAAGGTAGGATGGATCTATACTTTCATGTTGTTCATGCCAAATTCTGACTCTACCATCTAAATGTGGCAGCAGAAATCAAGACTTGTCAGACCAGGCATCCTTTTTCCAATCTTCTTTTGCACAATTTTGGTGAGCCGGTGTGAATTGTAGCTTGAGTTTGCTGTTTTTGGCAGGAAGCATGAACCAAAAAAACTAAGCCTACATTTCAACATAAAAGTTCTTACAAAACACAAGATGCAGAACACGGATTGTGACAGTTGGTCATGGTCAGCAACAATACTCAAGTAAGCTGTGGGGTTTAAACGATGTTCAGCTGGTATTGAAGGGCCCAAAGTGAGCCAAGAAATTATCCTCACACCTTTACACCACCAACAGTAGCCTGAACCATTGATACAAGGTAGGATGGATCTATACTTTCATGTTGTTCATGCCAAATTCTGACTCTACCATCTAAATGTGGCAGCAGAAATCAAGACTTGTCAGACCAGGCATCCTTTTTCCAATCTTCTTTTGCACAATTTTGGTGAGCCGGTGTGAATTGTAGCTTGAGTTTGCTGTTTTTGGCTGATAGGAGTGGCACCTGGTGTGGTCTTCTGCTGCTGTAGCCCATCTGCTTTTAAGGTTTGGTGTGTTGTGCATTCAGATAAGCTCTTCTGTAAACCTTGGTTATATTGTGTGGTTATTTGAGTTACTGTTGCCTTTTTTATCAGCTCGAACCAATCTGGCCATTCTCCTCTGACCTCTGGCATCAACAAGGCATTTTTACACACAGAAACGCCACTCACTGGATATTTCTCTTTTTCAGACCATTCTCTGTAAACCCTAGAGATGCTTATGTGTGAAAATAACAGTAGATCAGCAGTTTCTGAAATAGTCAGACCACCAACAACCATGCAACATTCAAAGTCACTTAAATCACCTTTCTTCCCCATTCTGATACTCGATTTGACCTTCAGCAGATCTTGACCATGTCTACATGCCTAAATGCACTGAACTGCTGCCATGTGATTGGCTGATTACATATTTACATTAACGAGCAATTGAACAGTTGTACCTAATAAAGTGTCCGGTGAGTGTATATCAAGTATATTTTGCTGGAAATTAAGTTTGCCATGATATCAAAATTTTAGATACTAACGAAATTTCACAATTCTCAATAACAATTTGGATACCACAGCAGAAACTAATACTAGGCTAACTAATGTAAGTAAAAATAAGTCCTCAAACAATTACTGAAGACAAGTTAACAGTAAAAGGAAGAAGATTACAAACAAAAGGACAAATACAATAGAAAAAAAGATAGAAATGAAATAATGCTTTAAGTTTTGTCATGCAAATCTATCTAACAGTTTAGTTTTCAGCCAGTAATATACTACATAAAATAAAATTGAATAAAATAAACAGTTGTTGAATTAAACATTACATAGTCTTCACTGTATGTCTGATAATCATTTCATCTCAATTATCATCTTTTAATAATTGTTGGAATCGAAAACTAAACTAAAATTCAATTAAATGCACTGCCCTAACATATATATCAAGATAATAATTTTCCAGAAAATTCAATGAAAATAAATCGTTGAATTAAGCGATGAATTAAATACTTTACAATTGGCAGGTACTGCATCTCATTTCATTTTAAGACCCAAAGCATTTCACAGAAAAATCATTGACATAATCAGTATTTTTGACTTTAATCTTAACAATGTATAGTACAAATGCCAAATGAGCCAGTTGGACTTAACTATGATCAGATTTTAAGAAAATTGATTGTGATTTGTAACGGAAATGAACTACAGTGACCAAACTGCAATGCAGCAAGTAAGAGCTTACTAAAGATTTCATCAATTTTATCAAATAACAAGCAGCAGACTAAGACGGAGACTGACCAAATTGTAAAAACAGTGAAGTTGCTAATGAAGGATTAGCTCAAAAAAATCTTTAGCATCAAATATTCATTTCATGGTAGAGCAGCTTCAACAAGAGGTACAGCAAGATATTAAAGCTGTCCAGCAAAACTTTCAAAAAAGCTAAGATGAGCTTTTTGATTTTCTTGCATCACATCCTCTGGCTGATCCTGAAATCCTAGCTACTTTTAGAATGGTCTTACATGGCACCGCACGGGATTGGTGGGCGGTAGCCGGAACTAAGATAAATCTAGCGTAGCGTCAGTTCTGGCAGGTCACGTTAGTCAAGCTCGCATCAGCTGACTCACAGCTGATCCCCATCAACCTATGGGAATACGACACCCATCTAAGTATTCATATATAAGGTCCCGCAGTAGTATCAGCAGTTTTCGCATTGCTCAAT
>NW_015660510.1:234096-251486 GCF_001515625.1 Sinocyclocheilus rhinocerous | reverse complement strand
ACAGGCCAAAAATCCACAAGAGCACAAGAACAAGAACTCTGAAAACAGAAAAACGACTCGCAAAACATGACTGAAACACAAGGGCTTATATACACAGAGATCATGGGGATAATTAGTTACAGGAGAGACATAAACCAAACACAGGAAGGAAGCATGAACCAAAAAAACTAAGCCTACATTTCAACATAAAAGATCTTACAAAACACAAGATGCAGAACACGGATTGTGACAGTTGGTCATGGTCAGCAACAATACTCAAGTAGGCTGTGGGGTTTAAACGATGTTCAGCTGGTATTGAAGGGCCCAAAGTGAGCCAAGAAATTATCCTCACACCTTTACACCACCAACAGTAGCCTGAACCATTGATACAAGGTAGGATGGATCTATACTTTCATGTTGTTCATGCCAAATTCTGACTCTACCATCTAAATGTGGCAGCAGAAATCAAGACTTGTCAGACCAGGCATCCTTTTTCCAATCTTCTTTTGCACAATTTTGGTGAGCCGGTGTGAATTGTAGCTTGAGTTTGCTGTTTTTGGCTGATAGGAGTGGCACCTGGTGTGGTCTTCTGCTGCTGTAGCCCATCTGCTTTTAAGGTTTGGTGTGTTGTGCATTCAGATAAGCTCTTCTGTAAACCTTGGTTATATTGTGTGGTTATTTGAGTTACTGTTGCCTTTTTTATCAGCTCGAACCAATCTGGCCATTCTCCTCTGACCTCTGGCATCAACAATGCATTTTTACACACAGAAACGCCACTCACTGGATATTTCTCTTTTTCAGACCATTCTCTGTAAACCCTAGAGATGCTTATGTGTGAAAATAACAGTAGATCAGCAGTTTCTGAAATAGTCAGACCACCAACAACCATGCAACATTCAAAGTCACTTAAATCACCTTTCTTCCCCATTCTGATACTCGATTTGACCTTCAGCAGATCTTGACCATGTCTACATGCCTAAATGCACTGAACTGCTGCCATGTGATTGGCTGATTACATATTTACATTAACGAGCAATTGAACAGTTGTACCTAATAAAGTGTCCGGTGAGTGTATATCAAGTATATTTTGCTGGAAATTAAGTTTGCCATGATATCAAAATTTTAGATACTAACGAAATTTCACAATTCTCAATAACAATTTGGATACCACAGCAGAAACTAATACTAGGCTAACTAATGTAAGTAAAAATAAGTCCTCAAACAATTACTGAAGACAAGTTAACAGTAAAAGGAAGAAGATTACAAACAAAAGGACAAATACAATAGAAAAAAAGATAGAAATGAAATAATGCTTTAAGTTTTGTCATGCAAATCTATCTAACAGTTTAGTTTTCAGCCAATAATATACTACAGAAATTGAATAAAATAAACAGTTGTTGAATTAAACATTACATAGTCTTCACTGTATGTCTGATAATCATTTCATCTCAATTATCATCTTTTAATAATTGTTGGAATCGAAAACTAAACTAAAATTCAATTAAATGCACTGCCCTAACATACTGTATATATCAAGATAGTAATTTTCCAGAAAATTCAATGAAAATAAATCGTTGATGAAGACAAGTTAACAGTAAAAGGAAGAAGATTACAAACAAAAGGACAAATACAATAGAAAAAAAGATAGAAATGAAATAATGCTTTAAGTTTTGTCATGCAAATCTATCTAACAGTTTAGTTTTCAGCCAGTAATATACTACATAAAATAAAATTGAATAAAATAAACAGTTGTTGAATTAAACATTACATAGTCTTCACTGTATGTCTGATAATCATTTCATCTCAATTATCATCTTTTAATAATTGTTGGAATCGAAAACTAAACTAAAATTCAATTAAATGCACTGCCCTAACATATATATCAAGATAATAATTTTCCAGAAAATTCAATGAAAATAAATCGTTGAATTAAGCGATGAATTAAATACTTTACAATTGGCAGGTACTGCATCTCATTTCATTTTAAGACCCAAAGCATTTCACAGAAAAATCATTGACATAATCAGTATTTTTGACTTTAATCTTAACAATGTATAGTACAAATGCCAAATGAGCCAGTTGGACTTAACTATGATCAGATTTTAAGAAAATTGATTGTGATTTGTAACGGAAATGAACTACAGTGACCAAACTGCAATGCAGCAAGTAAGAGCTTACTAAAGATTTCATCAATTTTATCAAATAACAAGCAGCAGACTAAGACGGAGACTGACCAAATTGTAAAAACAGTGAAGTTGCTAATGAAGGATTAGCTCAAAAAAATCTTTAGCATCAAATATTCATTTCATGGTAGAGCAGCTTCAACAAGAGGTACAGCAAGATATTAAAGCTGTCCAGCAAAACTTTCAAAAAAGCTAAGATGAGCTTTTTGATTTTCTTGCATCACATCCTCTGGCTGATCCTGAAATCCTAGCTACTTTTAGAATGGTCTTACATGGCACCGCACGGGATTGGTGGGCGGTAGCCAGAACTACGATAAATCTAGCGTAGCGTCAGTTCTGGCAGGTCACGTTAGTCAAGCTCGCATCAGCTGACTCACAGCTGATCCCCATCAACCTATGGGAATACGACACCCATCTAAGTATTCATATATAAGGTCCCGCAGTAGTATCAGCAGTTTTCGCATTGCTCAATAGCTAATTACCCTCCTCCATCCCCAACTCCTCCTCTGTCAGTCAGGATTCAGCCTTCTGATTCTCCTTTGAATCAGACTAATTCTAAAATGTGTACATAACATTATTTAACTTTAACGATATCTGCAATACATTTATGTTGGTTCTGTTCTGTTTACCCTGGGGGGGTTATCGCTGCTCTCCCTGCTCTCATCCATGCTAGGCTGCATGGAGGCGCGGGGAGTTCTTGCCCAGAACGGAACCATACCGCCAATACAAACTGTATGCTAATTGTCAATCATCTTTGACGATAGTGGTCCTGACAGAACTACCTGGCGTGATTTTGAGTCTTCATTCCTTACCACTTTTCTTTCTGAAGACTACAGAGATTATTGTGTTTGCACCCCCAAATACATATGGGTCCCCTAAGTTTGATTTAGGCCCTTTATCTATTCATGGCAAATCCATGGTAAAAAAATTAGGGGTACTTTTTGATGAGTCATTAAAATTTCACGAACAGATCAATGCTGTCGTCAGATCAGGCTTTTTTCAATTAAGAACACTGACAAAGGTCAAGCCATTTTTGTCGTTTTATGATTTCGAGAGAGTGATGCATGCATTTGTGTCTTCACGTCTGGACTATTATAATTCCCTGTATGTGGGGATTAGTCAGTCCACTTTATCTCGATTGCAAATTGTCTAGAATGCTGCTGCAAGATTGCTGACAGGCTGACAGGGAAATTAAATGCAGCTTGTGATGTCATTTTGCGGATTACAAGCTGTAATCCATACAAGCTGTAATTTGTATTCAAATCAAAAGGATGTGGATGTTCTTCCAGTTACAAATGAGCTAATTTGGGAGAAACAGCACAGAGACCCAGAGATTGTGCAAATATTCCAAACTCTGGCAAAGGAGGACAAAGGAGGTCAGCAGGCAAAGTAAGAAGTCATCAAAGATAAGATATATCTAAAAACACTGTCAGAGAATCATTCACACCATCAAATCTTCCTCCCCAAAGATCTTGAACTGTCTATACTGGAACACTATCACTGTAACCCCACAAGTGGACATGCAGGGATCTTTAAAACTATGACCAAATCAGATCCTGGGTGTAGACATCATGGGACCATTACCCCATAGCACCAATCAGAATGAATACCTTTTGGTATTTGTTGACTACTTCACTCGTTGAGTAGAACTGTTTCCCATTTGTACAGCTACAGCCAAGACTATTGCAACTATTCAGAAAAGAGATACTAACCAGATGGGGAGTCCTAGACATTCTGGTGTCCGATGGAGGTACAAAGTTTGTGTAAAAGTATGATTGCAGCATATGTAGAAGACAATCATAAATTATGGGACCAATACCTACCCAAATTAGGTTTGCCATTAACTCTACAGTGCAGGAAACCACGGGAATGTCTCCCGCAGAACTCCACTTGGAAGGAAGCTACAGGGGCCGATGGACAAGCTTCTGAAAGGTAAAAGCCATGATCTGTCATCCGATGCACCCCACTATGACACTGTGTATCACTTAAATCAACTGCAGGCAAGAGCAAAGGAGAACTGTAAGAAAGCACATCTAAGACGACTTCGGAATTACAATAAGAATCAATGGGACATCTTATTCAAAGAAAAAGACAGGGTATGGATGAGCCACTTCCCGCAGTCCAGTGCAAAGGACAATTTCACCGCTAAACTTGAACCAAAATGGAAGGGATCCTACCGAGTAATCCAACAAACGAAGCCAGTGAATTACCAAATAGCACTGGAATCTACAGGTGAAGATGTCAGTGTTGTTCATGTTTGCTATTTAAAGCCCTGCTTTCCAACTGCCACTGAACAAGAAGCACAAGAAGCTTATCTAGCTCTTCCAGGAATCCTCAGATGAGGACAAAGAATTCTTAGGGTTTTAATGGTTCAACATCTCATGAAGAACTATGAGATGCTTTTGTCCGACAGGGGAGGAGTGTAACGGAAATGAACTACTGTGACCAAAATGCAGTGCTGTAGGAAGAGTCAGAAGACTGAAGGAAATTAAGAAAATCAAATCCATTTAGGCACAGGTACGTGTGCGTGTGAGTGAGGGCTTTGTTCGCTGCACTGACAGTAAGAGTTTTTTTCGTTTGCTGTACAGAGTGTGAGAGTGTTTGGACAAGTTTGAACTGCTTGGAGTCTCTGGATGTATAAAATGCACCAAAAATGAAATGACGAGAATGAAGATTACCGTGTTATGAGAGCTTTGTTTGTTCCACTGCGGAGTGCTTGGATTATTTCAATTCCTGTAGGCTGTTCCTTTTCTATTTGTGTTTGGGACGTTCGGAAGCTGAATCATCAGATATTAAATACTGAGAAGTAACGCCACCGACAAAGCAACAACGAGACTGAAGATTACCGAGAATTTTGCTGGCTGCACAGTGGATGGGTGTCCGGATGTTCGCTGTGTTTGATCTACACGGGATTGGAACATTGTAACTGTGAGTGAGTTTCGTCTCGTCTTGGACGGACCACAACCCTCTGACTGTACATTGGACTCCAGGTAGGCCTTGAACAGTTAATTCTTCCTCCTCAACGAAGCTATTTAATCACCATCGGCTCTTGGAAAAAAATGGGTTTAGCGGACATCTAACCCACACCGCAACCACACACACACAAACACAAACATCAATCATCTTTCTTTTGAACCCTACATTCAAGGACATTAACATTCAAATAAGTTATTTGAAAGGGTTATGAGTTGATGTGTTTGGATTTCTTACATTATCAGAATCAGAATCAGAATTAGCTTTATTCGCCAGGTGTCTGCTGGGCCTTTTTCACAATGGAGTCAATGTGAGTGTTCCACTTCAGGTCCTGAGAGATGGTTGTGCCCAGGAACCTGAATGACTCCACTGCAGCCACAGTGCTGTCTATGATGGTGAGTGGGGGGAGAGCAGGGGGGATTCTCCTGAAGTCTACTATCATCTCTACAGTTTTGAGCGTGTTCAGCTCCAGGTTGTTGTGACTGCACCAGACAGCCAGCTGCTCGACCTCCTGTCTATAAGCAGACTCGTCTCCGTCCTGGATGAGGCCGATGACTGTGGTGTCGTCTGCAAACTTCAGGAGCTTGACAGAGGGGTCTTTAGAGGTGCAGTCATTTGTGTAGAGGGAGAAGAGCAGTGGGGAGAGAACGCAGCCCTGAGGAGCTCCGGTGCTGATGGTGCAGGTGTTGGATGTGAGTTTTCCCAGCCTCACTAGCTGCTGCCTGTCTGTCAGAAAGCTGGTGATCCATTGACAGATGAAGGTGGGCACAGAGAGCTGGGTCGGTTTATTCTGAAGGGTGTCCGGGATGATGGTGTTGAAAGCGGAGCTGAAGTCCACAAACAAGATCCTTGCATAAGTCCCTGGTTTGTCCAGATGTTGGAGAATGTAGTGCAATCCCATATTGACTGCATCATCCACAGACCTGTTTGCTCGGTAAGCAAACTGCAGGGGGTCCAGCTAGGGTCCAGTAATGTCCTTCAAGTAGGCCTTTAGTATGTCCTTTAGTATGTTAAAGCAACAGGTCTGTAGTCATTAAGTCCTGTGATTTTTGGTTTCTTGGGTACAGGGATGATGGTGGAACATTTGAAGCAGGAGGGGACTACACACAGCTCCAGGGATCTGTTGAAGATCAATGTGAAGATGGATGATAGCTGGACAGCACAGGCTTTGAGGCAGGCTGGAGAGACACCGTCTGGGCCTTTGGCTTTCCTTATCTTCTGCTTTCTGAAGACTTTGCATACATCCTCTTCACAGATCTTGAGTGCAGGATGAGAAACAGTAGGGGGGATGGAGGGGGAGGGTGTTGATGGCTGTGCTGTGAGACGGTCGGAGTGGGTGTGGGGTGTCAGACCAGGCTTTTGCTTTTCAAACCTGCCGTAAAACTCGTTCAGGTCTTCAGCCAGTTGTTGATTGCCAGTTGTTGATTATGGACTTTGAATTTAAAAATACTTGATGCATTGTCAAATACGGTGTCAGAATATTTCCAAATCTTGTTTTTATCTCTTGATTTACTATTGATGACTCGTGTATATTCTTCTGCCTCTTTTCAAAGACTACAGTGATGCATTGATGCTGTCTTATATGATGATTTATTTCATGAGATGATTTTTGTTTGTTACTTTTTTGATGTGTGCTTTGATATGCTTTGAATAGGCAAGGTACATGGTGAAAAAATAAACAAGTCCTACTTACGAATAAAATTAAAGGGGACATTTATGCAATTGTAAGAGTGCTGGTATTGTGTTTTTTTGTACTGTTCAGTGAAAGATGATTGATTCAACCAGCATAGCTATAGGATCACTACCGTCACAGATCATTCATAGCAAATCAACTCAAATCCCACTCATTACACCTTAATTTCATTGCTCTCATGATTATATTTAATCCTGCACACTGATGCACTACTAAATGGCTTCAGACATCAGTAATGCCTTATTCACCATCCATTTCTCAAAGACTGTTGCTATCTTCTTATGTTTCAGGGAAGACCTCAATAAAATTCCTTATACCACAATGTGCATTAAAGAATCCCTGCGGCTTTGCCCTCCTGTCCCGGCAATATCACGAAAGTTGACTAAACCCTTGACTTTCTTTGATGGACGGACTGTACCTGAAAGTAGGCCGATATTTCAGTTTCTTCCTCACACAAAGCGATCATAAGACTAAAACAGACAAGTGCACAAGTCATATACAATTTTTACTGTACTTTTATGGAGCATGTTCTAGTACACCCCCAAAACAAAATCAAGACTTTGTAAAAGAGCATAATAGGACCCCTTTAAGGCACTTTTTGTCCTTTTGGAGCACAACAATAACTGGTCACCATCCAATTTCATTGCAAGAAGACATTTTTAGAGCAATCTGAAAATTAGTTGATGACAGAATCTATATTTTTGGTTGATTAAGCCCATTATTGGTCCAAAAAGTTACCCCAAATCCATCAGACATAAAAACCCAAATGTTTTGTGAGAAGCAACAGCATAAGCCAACGTGGACACACTTGCAAGGCTGTCCTTGATGTAATATTTCGCTTAATGTTTTCATTGTTTTGGTCTCCAGTTAGTATGAATTTTGACAGACTGCTGCCTACTGCTTTATGCCCTGTTCACCTATAAACGGACATCATGACCTCTAACTCAGAGAACATCTGATCAAACATTAACCTGGCTGCTTGTTGTTCAGTTACATGACATATGACACAGAATATTATCAGTTCATCACAAAACAGTGACCGTAGGCTGAATACATCTCTGGATGCCTTAAAACACTGTTTTACTCTTCCACAGGTTGTATTATTGGAATTAACATTTATGGGATCCACATGAATACCACAGTATGGGAGAATCCATATGTATGTGTGCATTCTTTACATCTGAAATATCACTCACGAGTCACTACATAAAATAGCTTAAGTTACAACAGAACAATGACTGAATAATAATTTTAAAAAAAAAATTTAAAAAAAGAAGTATGCAGTGGAGTCGTATGGAGAAGTATGCAAAATATTTTAGCAGCAAAACAATTAAAGTGAAAATAAATGTGAATTAGTATGTCTTAGTATCTAGTGAGTCTTTATTTTATTTTAATAACAGCAGCACTGGAGCTGCATGAAAAAAAACCTGATGATCATGTTTTCCAGCATGATTTGAGATGTCATGACCGTCTGCACAAAGAGTCACACGATCAATAACAATCATTTACTCTGATTAGTTCTTTAGAAATAGCAAAGTCATAACCAATTCTATAACCATTTTTTAATTAATTTTGTCATAGATTTAATCTAAAAATCTAAATAATAAATTATTTCCCAATTTAAATTAGATTTAAATCTCAGATTTTGGTCTCATAATTTTGGACCCCACTGTAATGTAATCAAAATACACATCACCAAAATAATTGAATGATTTGTTTTATGCGGTTTATAAACAAAACCATATGTTAACCATAACCCTTATATTTTATGTTTGTAATATTTCTCAACAGAAGAAAATATTATAAGACTTACAAAGTATTATAATGTCTGTGTATGTAAATATATTTAAAAAGTCACTGAAATAACATCTAAATGAACTGGTTTTATTCAACTCAGAAATATGATTTAATATCACTGAATCAACCCAAATGCATTACTTTATACTGACAAAACTCATTTTTATGGCTTAATGTGTGTAAAGATTTCTTTGATGTTTTTATTTCTTAAATGTAATATTTTTATTTCTTCTAAATGTGTTTAATGTGTTGTCTTGTCCACAGGTTTGATCCGTTGAGGTTTCTGCCGGAGAACGTTGCTAAGAGGTCACCGCATGCGTTTGTGCCCTTCTCTGCTGGACCCAGGTTTGTTGAAGAGACATGAGCGGGTCATTCACTCACATTTCAGCCACACAGAACAGAGCTGCTCTTTGGTTTGGAGTTTGGAGCGTCTGGGGCTCCGACCGCATTTCAGCCCTCATGAGAGCAAACAGCAATACATTTAAATTTAATTGCAGATTACATGCAATTAAGTGTCTCAAAACATTACATTCAGTTTAATTGCGTGTAATCTGCAATTATATATATATATATATATATATAATTTATTTATTTTGGAAAGTATATTTCCATAATAAGCACTCTTTTAAAATATGCTAATGTTCAGTGGTTGTATTTTCTTTCTTCATTTTTCATTTCTTCAAGTATTGTTATAATCAATATTTATCTATGACTGTGATTAAATAAACTACTATAAAACAGCCCACTTCATTGAGCTATATCCAAAAGTGTTGTCTGATTTGTGAATCAGAAGTTTTTCTGAATTTTTACTTCTCACTACTAACACAAACATATTTGCTTCAGATTGAAAAAAGATACAGTGTTTATTTCAAGAAAGAAATGTAGATTAGATTGTAGTTGTAGATAAACAGCTAATGAAGCATCTGATGTGTATATGATTACAGAAACTGCATCGGACAGAACTTTGCCATGAATGAGATGAAAGTCGCAGTGGCGCTGACACTGAAGAAATACCGGCTGATTAAAGACCCCCAGCACACCCCGAAGATGATCCCTCAAGTCGTGCTCAGATCACTCAATGGAATTCACATCAAGATCAAACCAGTAGAAAAGGATTCATGATCAGCTAGTGGGTACATTGAGCCTGTTGGGATGCTAGGAGGTGCGTTTGCCTTGAGAAGAATGACAATGACTTCATTTAAATATTTAATACACATTTAACAGCTGGAAACTGGATGGTTAGTGAATAAGACACCACTTTTTGAAATACCACACACTAAAGTGGCCCAACTGTTTAGGGAATTCGGCCTTTAAGCCCCATTCATACCTCCAGTATGAACGAATTTTCTTGCTGAATATCACCGTTTGCTTGGTGGCTTTTCCTCATGGCATCGGACATCACGAGCTCTCTGAATATTCACTGGCAGTGTGAACAGGGTTTGAGTGTCTGTTATACTGTATTTACAACACAACATTTAAAAAAAATCTAAGAAAACTTGTCCAAGCAATATAAATTAATTTGATGCACTGAATGATTCTTTTGCCTACATCACTACATTAATTATAAAACTAGAGATCTCTAATATGGAGTAAATGCAGGTGAACTCTTGTGATCTGTAACTAGTGGAAAAGAAGTTAAAAACATTAAAAAAAAAATTTAAATTTTTTTTAAGTGCATTGCCTTTTTGATGTATGATGAATGTAAACTATTTTAGTGTTTTTTTGAATAGTTAACTCTCATCAGCACTACACATTTAAATAAAAATTCAGTTATACATCATTAAATTAAACTGTGAGGTGATCCTTAGAAGAATAGTTTATCCAAGAATACAAATTCTGTCATATACTCACCCCTGTGTCATGCCAACACTTTATGACTTTCTTTCTTTGTTCTGTAAAAAAAAAACAAAAAAAAAACAATGATATTTTGAAAAGGAGTTTTGTCCATACAGTGAAAGTCAGTGGGGGTCAATATAGTTTTGGAATACAGTGTATGAACCCCCTCTGCTGGACCCTTCAGACATCAGCAGTCCTTCAACAGAACTGTTACTGAAGGACATAAGCACTTACTGCTCATGTATTTAAGATTAAAACTATAATATTAAGTGTGACTTAAGTGCCAAAATGTATGACACAATACAATCTCTGGATATTAAAACTTTACATATGAGTATTTAAGCAAGTGAAAGGATTAAGTTAAAGGGGTCATATGACGTTGCTAAAAAGAACATTATTTTGTGTATTTGGTGTAATAAAATGTGTTTATGCGGTTTAAGGTTCAAAAAACACATTATTTTCCACATACTGTACATTATTGTTTCTCCTCTATGCCCCACCTTTCTGAAACGCGTCGATTTTTACAAAGCTCATCGGTCTGAAAAAGCGAGGTGTGCTGTGATTGGCCAGCTATCCAGTGCGTTGTGATTGGCCGAATACCTCAAGCGTGTGACGGAAATGTTACGCCCCTCACCATACTGTGATGCTGTGTCCGGCCGGAGCGACGAGACAAAAACAATAAAACCCATTATAAACTAGGCATTTGTTGCATCCAGTGGGGACATAATTACGGATTATAATGACTTATACTGGCTTTTTACGTGTTTTACGCGCCACGTAAACATAAAACCATGTCTGCATTTGTGAAATGACAAACAGTGTTATGCAAATCTTCCCACATCGTGACGTAGACATGTGGGGGCGTGTTTAAACGAGGCGTTTTAGGAGGGCGTGGACAAGTCTTAACTTTTATAAAGAATATCTCTTTGGGTTTGAGATTTTAGTCTTTGCAACTTTAGGGATCTTATCTATGCACGAACAGCTTGTAACACTCCAAAGAGAAAGGAAAACTTGAAATTGCATCATACGACCCCTTTAACTAATAAACTAACGACATGCTAATGTGTGCATTAAGGGCGCGTTCACACTAGCACTTTTGGTGCGCACCCGGGTTCGTTTGGTGTCAGAGTTTGGTGCGTTTGGATGATGTAACCAGGCAGTCGAACCAAGTGTGAAAGCACCCCAAAAAGACTGCAGTGGATCTGACGAGTTATGCTCTCTATGCAGACTACTAAAAGATTTCGACAAATGGCGTAAGTTGAGCTATCTGCTCTTTAGGTTGGGTTTGACAGTGCTTTCTGAATGTGGTCTCCACACTGTCTCCCAACCTCCTGACCAGCAGCCATCTGGATTAAAGCAAACATCTATCCTGAGGTGTGTTAACCGTGGTATAAGCGGAATAATTGACTAACCCGAGGTGATAATGCGGCCACGACACTTAACATACTAATAATAAACAAATTAAAAATAAAAAAAACACTTACCTCATCTAGGTGTGAGACTTAAACTTTCTTAAAGAAGAGGATCTAGCTGACTTTCTGGGACCAGTAGAAGCCAGAAAACAAATAGACTAACTCACAGTAAGTTTTTGGAGGCACAACGTACAGATTTTTGACAGACGTACAAGTTTATTTAAATTGTTTAGGGTTGTGCAAAAAATAAAATTATATATATATATATATATATATAAGGTGGAAAAAAGAAATTAAGTGTACTCTGTCGAGTAAAAAAGTATGAAGTCTGACATCAAAAATTGCAGCATTTGACTGTGTTGAGTAACTGTCACAGTATCACAGAGGTAAGGATGTAAAATGAAGTCAAGTGCAAGTTTACTAAGTAAGCATGAACAAATCACATGGGAGTATCAGATGCAAAGCTAACTTTAGCATAACCATCTAGCAAACAATGAAGACGGAAACAATCAAGGAGGATCAGCAAGAGTGTTACACACACACACAAAACATTTGTTTGGTCTCCAACTGCAACCATGTTTAATCATGTGATCCAAAATAAATATATTTTTGTGTCTAACAATTGCATTCATTTTGTTTTAAGACTCTGCATATTCAAATGTGATGCAATAAATCTGCTTTTGAATATATCATGATAATTCACTGAATTACTATTTGCAATTAGGTGGAGACAGTTCTTGGACATTGCTCTTTTAAAGTTCTTGTTCTATGTATTATGCGTTGTAACTGCTCTGTTTTAGTTTTCGCAGACTTTTAGTTTGCACTCTCGTTGTTGTTCCCATTTCTAGTCTGTTTCTGTACTTAATTGATTAGACCCACCTGTGCCTTGTTTTACACCCTTATTATTCTGTGTATATCTTGCCCTCTGGTGTTGAGTTCTTTGTCTTGTATTGTCTTAATGCTGCCATGTCTTTCTCCTGTGTTTTCATTGTTTCAAGTGGATCATCTTACTGTTTTTTGTCTTAAATAAAAGTCTAGCTGCGATTAGATCTCTCCTCTAAATTTTCTGGCTGCCTTGACGATAGTCTTTTTCTATATATTATAATCAATATAGTTTTAGTAGAAGGGCTACTGGATCATATTTGATGCATAACTTAAGGCCTGATAAGGTGTCTATATCAACATGGTCAATATGTCTCTAAAATGAAAAATAAAATAAATAAATAATAATAATAATAAATAAAAATACAAAGTACACTACTAAGACAAATACGAAAGAGATACAAATTAAACTCATTTTTCAGGTACAGTAGGTTTACTTACCATATATTTCGTCATAGTTTTTATCATCAGATATTAGTTTTAGCTCGTCAACGTCTCGTCTTCATTAACGAAATTACATGTCTTATTCACTCTGGTCCATAAGGTTTTTCAAGCAATCGAAGGCCCTGAGGTTCAATAAACAGTTTTATTTTAAAATATTAGATTTTTAAAAAATTTTTTATTATGTGTATGTCAGGACAAAAACTACACAAAATGAGAAAAATCACAGGTATTAATATGTTTTAATGGACATCTCAGCACAAAACATACAATTTTGTGCATGGAGAAATTACTTCTTTTTTTTATATAATTGCAGTGTTTTTCGTTAAGACATCTAATCTGCTAAAATATTAGTTGGAATGTAGATTCAAAAACATACAAAAACAACAACAACAACATACGGACATATGGAAATCTTACGTTTTAATTCATTTTCTCAGTAAAATATTTTTTTTTCCCAGCTCTTAAAACAAAAATTATGGAGGTTTTATTGTAGATATCTCACCAGTCGGCACACATTAAAGCACACGACGTCATCGCGCTACAGCTTGAACGTGCATGAATCGAACTTGAGTTGCTATAGCGACGCGTATTGTGACGTAAATTCCAACTGCAGGCATAAAAGCTCAAACTCATCGATTTATGATTGTTGTGTTGTTTGAAGGCCATACTTTGGAGACATACTTTTATGTGCGGAGAAAGTGATTTTTGAAGGAGTTCGGAGCATTTCTGAGGAGTTCGGAGGATATTTTCTTTGAGTTGACTTTTTGAAGGAGTTTAGATTATTTCTGAGGAGAGTTTTATTTCATTTATTTGTTTTTGTTTGGTTGGAAGGGTTTCTTTCACTTAACTTTTTTTCTTTTCTCTTTGTGAAGGAGATATTTTTTAGGATATTTTCAATGGCTCAGGTGGGCGAAAGACGAGGTGAGTGTTTTAATTTGTCAGGCTTTTCATTGGTATGTTTGTTTAATGTTTTTTATGTCATGTTTTTATTGGTATGATGTTGTATATTGTTGGACAACTCTAACATTAATAAATGTGTGAAGTTCATCAAATTTATCTTGAATATTACCAGTTAAATAAGCACATGTTGAAAAAAAAATTTTCATTAAAAAAAGTGTAATATGTGTCTATTGTTCATGTTCGCATACCATCTCGGATGTGCATTATTTTCCTATAATTCAACTGACTAGAGTCAATTATTCCGTTTAATCCACAGTCACCACCTGAAGAAATGATTCAGATGTTTTATTTCAAGAAATGTGTCCGAAAGCGACATCAATCTTGTGTGAATTTCATGAGATGTTTGTTCTCAGTGTTCGGCAGCAGCGTGTCTGATAATAGTGAGGGTGTAAGTTTATCTGCTTCAAAAACACAACCGTGACCACCTCACTACTGAGAAATGTCACGAAACTTTACAGTTTAGTAACTCTTTTAAGGAAAAAGTCGATCACTGAGCCGTGTGTGTGAGTACAGTGCAAGAAAGAAAGCCTTGAGATAATAAAAAGTGCGAAAAACGTGGAAATTGTGATTTTTAGTCTTATTTGTGGGATTTGGTTCAACTGTTGTTGTAGGAAATAACTGAAATAATTTAAAAGTGATATAAAACTGTAATGCTGGTACTACTTCATAGTTGTGCATTTACTTCAACATGATAATTGCACACCAACCAATCAAAATCAAGCATTCAACAGCCCTGTGATATAAAGTGTTATGATAATGATGTTAACAACAACAATGAACAAAAATAGTTTCTAAACTGCTGCTGTTCTTTCAGCTTTGGGCCGCTCCAGATCCACTGCTGCTTTAATCCAGATGGCTGCTGGTCAGGAGGTTGGGAGACAGTGTGGAGACCACATTCAGAAAGCACTGTCAAACCCAACCCAGCCGTGGAGTCCAGAACTGCTTGGCTATATCACTCCTCTGCCTTCTGAGTCGACTCAAAGGAAGAGGAAGCGGCTCAGCTTGGAGGATGAAGATCCCTCCACCTCAAACGAGAGACCCGCCAAACGCTCTTGCGGAGGTCAGGCTTATTCTGAAGACATTGCTGAATTAAGTGATTTGCCTTTGACTTGCTCACTGACTGATGATTAATGTAACATTCTTGTAGTCACCTGTTTTCTGGTATGTTGCAGATGCATATATAAAGGGCCCAATGCTGGGTCAAGGTGGATTCGGCTCTGTGTTTGCTGGGACCCGCAGCTCTGATGGATTGCCAGTAAGACATTTTCCCTCCTTCTTCACTCGAACAGCCCTTATTCATGACACTTGTGGCAAAAACTGTATTTCACCTGTGCAGAGCATGAGGTTATTGTCATAATTAGCAGGTGTAATTTACTGTGGTACATCTGTCTGCAGGTCGCCATCAAGTACGTCACTAAAGACGAGGAGCACGAGGACATGGAAGTTGTAAGTTTAGTCATATTGGTTTGATTCACACATAAATCAATCTAGTGATGATTAAAGGATCTCATGTCTCCTCTGCCGCCGCAGGAAGGTCAGGGTCTGCTGCCGCTGGAGGTCGCACTGATGACCCGGGTCAGTTCAGCTCCAGCCTGTCCCAGTGTCCTGAAGCTGCTGGAGTGGTTTGACCATCCCGGCCGCTACGTCATGATCCTGGAACGGCCGGATCCTTGCCAGGATCTCCACAGATTCTGTGAGGAGAACGGCTGTCTGGATGAGAGGCAGGCCAAGAAGGTGCTGCTGCAGCTCATCGACGCTCTCAAACACTGCGAGAGCCGCAGCGTCTTCCACCGGGACGTCAAGCCACAGAACCTGCTCATTTGCACCGATACGAATGAGATCAAGCTGCTGGATTTTGGCTGCGGACACCTCCTGAAGGACTCGGAGTATACAGAGTTTGCAGGTTGGCTAGGAGATGATCTCGCTACGACGATCTTCTTATACGTGATCAACAAAAGGAAGTTTCTGTTTTGGACTGGAACCATTTAAGCTGATCTCTTGCTCTTCTCGGGTCTCTCAGGCACTCTTTCATACACCCCTCCAGAGTGGTTTCATTCCCACAGCTATCGTGCAGGACCAGCTACTGCTTGGTCGCTGGGTGTGACGCTCTACAAGCTCCTGTGCGGTTCTCTACCTTTCAGAAACGCACAGAGAGTTCACAGACTGCACTTCCCTAGGCACCTGTCTGCAGGCAAGAGATGGCAAACATTCAGCCGTTCACAAAGAGCAGGCAGAAATCAGGAGGAGAATCATGTTGTGTTACTGAAGTACCGTGTTTTATGTAACAGATTGCCGTCAGTTGATTCGATGGTGTCTTAGAGCAGCAGCGGACGACCGTCCCAGCTTACAGGACATCGAGCAGCATCCCTGGTTACGCTCCACAGGTGGCCAGTCACATGACACTCATCACAGTGACTTCTTGTTCACTGGACAATTGGATTGTACTGTTAGGATAAAGGTAGGTGACTGGTTGTAATTCACAGGGTGAGCAGGAGTGCAGGAAACAGGAGCAGCAGAGACAGCTGGACACCTGCAGTGAGGACGATTTCATATGTTTTGTAATGCTGTGCTTCACTCTGGACCGTGATTGAGGGCTCTGTGTGGATGCTGGAGGAGCTGAACACGCAACGCCAGCTCAAACCAGAGTCCTGTTGCTACAGAGATCCGGTCCAGACCCAGTCCAAACCAGCATGTAGCCGTTTTAACCCTTGTGCATCAATTAAAAAAAGTTACACATAGGTCCATAGTGGACAAAAATGTCCATGTCAAAAAACTGTCATACAAATGTGAAGCTTGGGAGCACAGAGTTAAGTTTGGTCTCATTTTAAAGAAGACCCATGGACACCCACACAATTATAGCTGCATTATTTATCCAATTGGCTCTATAATATGCAGAAGCAGAAAACAGGAATAAAGCGAGTATCGCACCATCCGTATATTTGCAGCATTTATAGTGCTTTGCACTATGTACCAGACAGCATATCCCTGAAAAGCCCATTGTGTCATATTTAATGCACTTATGTAAATTTATAACTGATTTGAATTGAGCTGATTGTACAATAGAGTGTATAATCCCACGTTCATGGGTCCATAAAATTAAAACAGTACGGTTAAAACTCTTCAGATTTTGTGTTGTGATAGTCCAGTACACTATATACAGGCCTTCTTTGTCATATTTATAACACCCCTCATTTTTCACTCTTTGTTATATTGCAGCCATTTGCTAAAATC
>NW_015660510.1:233188-233901 GCF_001515625.1 Sinocyclocheilus rhinocerous | reverse complement strand
GGAAAAAAAATTAACTTAAATGATTTTAGCAAATGGCTGCAATATAACAAAGAGTGAAAAATTTAAGGGGGTCTGAATCCTTTCCGTACCCACTGTATCAGCCTTCTTTGTCATATTTATAACACCCCTCAAAATAGCAGAGAATCCATGCTTTAAAACAGACTAAAAACAGTGCGGTGAATAGAGGAACGTATAGAAGCACTGTATCTTTTAAGGTGGAACGGAGAGGTTTCTGCACCAAACTACATATGAGGACCTGTGAAGCACGAACGAAGGTGCTGGTGGAGGTACCGCGGGTAAGAATGTCCAGCAGGGTTTATTTTCTTACATAATACAAGAAAATTTGAGTGTGATGGCCGAATTTGTAAAAACTCTTCAACTGCTCAGCTCATAAATTCATGGGAACTGAAATCACTGCAGAAAACAACTATTACAAGTGAAGCAGGAATGAAGGTGCTGGTGGAGGTACCGCGGGAAAGAATGCCCAGCAGGGTTTATTTTCTTACATAATACAAGAAAATTTGAGTGTGATGGCCGAATTTGTAAAAACTCTTCACCTGCTCAGCTCATAAATTCATGGGAACTGAAATCACTGCAGAAAACAACTATTACAAATGTGACCCTGGACCACAAAACCAGTCATAAGGGACAATTTTTCATCATTTATACATCATATGAAAGCTGAATAAATAAGCTTTCTATTGATGTATGGT
>NW_015660510.1:230005-233151 GCF_001515625.1 Sinocyclocheilus rhinocerous | reverse complement strand
GTAGGAAATTTACAAAATATCTTCATGGAACATGATCTTTACTTAATATCCTAATGATTTTTGGCATAAAAGAAAAATCAGTAATTTTGACCCATGTTTTTTTGGCTATTGCTACAAATATACCCCAGCAACTTAAGACTGGTTTTGTGCTCCAGGGTCACAAATGACAGTTCTACTCAATTTTGGCCATTTATGCAAATTTCCAAGAAGAATTGCAACAAACGATTAAATAAGCAACCAATATCATCCACCCTGCTTAAGTGTGTGGTCAGTGTTGTTTGGACCCCATTGACTCTCATTGTATCAACTAAAACATTCAAAATGTCTCCTTTTGTCTTCCACAGAAGAAAGGAAGCGACAGATTTCAGAATGAGTGTTTTCGATGTGAGGGTGAGTAAATGATGACAGAAGACTTTCCATTTAACTTTTATAGCTTTTAGTGGAGGAGGGGAAACGGACATCAGTATGTGGAGGCAATGCTGTAATATACTCATGATGCTGTTTATGTGTAACCCAGGAGGGGAAACTTACATCAGTATGTGGAGGCAATGCTGTAATATACTCATGATGCTGTTTGTGTAACCGTCACTCAAACTGAATTTTGATCTGGTTTGATTAAAACTTTGCATTTTTCATCACCAAGAAACGTGGCATCCACAACAGAATTCTGTGTTGAATTCAATGCTTCGGATCTGGATTCTGGTTCACAGCACCACTATGCAACCTTACAAACAATACTTTGTTCTCAGATTAAGTTGTAAAAAGAGTTATTTGATCATTTTTATCACAGATCTGAAAATCAAAGATGTGCGGTCTGTGGTGAACTGGTCAACAAATATCGTTTCTCTCATTGGCCAATCAGTTTTTCACATGTTTATGGATGTTTTAGAAACGTTTGGACCTGTGGACTCCTAAACACTTTTTAAACTCTAATTTAATTAGAGACTGATACACCTACAACGGGAAGATTGGATCATACAAGACATGGAGGAATCGATGACGGAATGAAAATGTACAGCTCAATCATTAATATAGAATAGGATGAACAGCCACCCTCTACTCAAAGGTAAAGACTTCTGGCATCAGTTTAAATATATAAAAATACACTGGATTTTATTGTGAGTGATATGTACAAACAGCAAATGTACCAAACAGAACAGGAGTACAAAACTTTTTTTTTTTTTTCTTTAACTGAAGGCCATCTGCACGGAGCCCTGATGAACCATGTTACGATCAACTAACAGTTCATTTGAAACGCCACTGCACTCGGCTTGTATATTAAAGGGGAACGGATGTACGAAACTAATACATTGGAAAAAGATCTTCACAAAGGTAAAGTGTTACAATATTGCAGAATTTCAACAGTTTTGAAACCTCTAACATCTACCGGATCCATCATCTGCATTACTGATGCTCATGTAAGTGTGATTGAGTTTGAAAGAACTTATTGGTCTCTAGCGCTAAAATGTGTACATAAATAGCCCATCCTTGTAAACCTTCTGAACATTTTACATAAATAGTCATATAAAAAAAAGAAAAAAAAAAAGTGAGTACATTATAAAAGTGAAACCCTCTGCCGTCTTAGGCTAAACATGACACATTTTGCTGTTTGGACCAGGTGATGCACTTTTGTTTGCATTTCTTTAGGTTCCCACACTTTCAAGCTGGCATTTTAAAGAAATAGGTCAATCAAAATGCATTGAAACGTCATTTACTCACCCCTCATGTCATGGCAAACTTCCTGTGAATCACAAAAGATCTGATGCACAATGTCCAAGCAGCTCTTTTAACAAAACAAACACAGATGATTTATAAGGCCATGACCAGATCATTGTGTGGGAGGAACACCGCGAAATAAAGCAAAATTCTCCAACTAAACTGTGCCTTCTGCATTTCACTGGATTTAGAAAGTAATTCAGATCTGAAATGACATGAGTGTGAGTCCGTGTTCATTTTAAGGAGGTAAAACTTATTTAAAAACTTACAAATTTCTTGCATTAAATCAGATTCTTGTAGTACAGTCAAAATCAAAGTCTGTTTGCCAGATTCATGAGTATAGACGAGTCAGACACATCCTGTGTTATTAATAAGCAGCTAGATGAGCAGAGAAGGCATGGGCTTCTTGCCAGGCCATGCCTCTTTAGCATACTTCTTCTTGCGGGGTTCACTGAGAGGGTCGGAGATGTAGGGGCCGGGTAGCGGCGTGGGGTTGAGCACGAGTGGAGGCGGCGGGGCCTCCTGGGCCAGGTCTACATCCGGGGCCGGGTTGGGCAGGGGTAACGGCAGTCCTCCCAGGATTGTGGCTCCGCCGGGCGCTCCTGTGGATTGAGCTTCGTGACTGGCCGGGGGAAGGTCTCTGTAGAGTCCACCATGCAAAGGGAACATGTGCATGTGTCGCGTCACTATTTCCTCGATTCCCAGCGCAGTACCACCGCCCATTTTCTTCTTCTGTTGGGTAAACATAGGCATGTAAATCACTCTCTTTTTTGCATAAATGACTGAATGACTTGAGATTTGAGAAGCTACCTTAATAGGAACCACAGCTGTTGTCACCATGTTTCTGAAACGTCCAACAGAGGGGTCGATGTCCTCTAAAAGAGTTAACAACACAAACATTGTTAAATGCCTCAAGTCACAAAAGTAGTGAGGGATGCTGTAGGCCAAGTCTTAAGACATATGATAGCTTTGTCTGATGAACAAATCTAGTATTTGTTTTTTGGCGATAAATCACGCTCTTTCAAGCTCCTCCTCCACCGAAAAAGGGCAGTTCAACCTGCTGTGCCAGGTTTGATGTCATTAACACCCAGGGTTATTATCATTAACTAAAAGTAAAACTACAAGATAAAAACAAACAACTTAATTAGAAATGTTGCCTTGGAAACTTAAGTTTAACTTGAAATAAATAAAAACAAAAACTAAACAAAAAATGTAATCTTAATATTTCAATGAAAAGTAATAAATTACAAAAGCACATAAAGTTAAATAAAAAACCTATTAAAATATTAATAAAACTATAGTAGTATATAAATAATATTAAAATAATGCTTAACACTAGAGGTCGACCGATAGTGGATTTTACCGATAGCTAGGTTGGACCACACTGGCCGATACCGATTAATCAACCGATAGTTTTTAAAATGGTAAAC
>NW_015660510.1:222562-229995 GCF_001515625.1 Sinocyclocheilus rhinocerous | reverse complement strand
GAAAACTATCGGCATTGATTTTTGCCGATAACCGATAGTTCCGCCAATCAACTATCGGTAGGGCTGGGTATCGATACCGATACCTTGACTTTCTTGGGTCTCTGAATATCCAGGTTGCCCTCCTCTATGGTGAGGGTGGAGATGCGCTTGTTATGAGCGGTGTTGAACTCAGTCAGGTTCTGTCAAAAGAGTCAAACAGGGAAAAAACAGAGCTGTTCATTCATCGCAACATCCATTCATTTCAATATATGTTCAAGCAAAAGTCTGAAAACACTTCACTGAATTTGTTTGTCATGATCTTGTAGAGGAACCTTCTACAATGCGAGTAAATCACTAGCATATGCGACTAAATTTCCATGCTAGGTGGCCAAATAATATCTATCGTTAATTAAAGGCTGAGTATAAGTTTAACACAGATATTTCACTTACCTTTACACATTTTAAACACCGTGCACTTGAGAGTTTCGCTCTGTCATTAAAGCGCACTATTTTAACTCATCTCAATTGATACGTAGCATATTTGAAGCACCGTAAACTCTAGTGTGAAGGCATGCAACTAGAAAGCGCTGTGTTTCTCTCACACAAGCAAAGAGAGGGAGAGCAAGACAGTCTTACTTACCACTACATGTAAATTATATTATTTGGTAGTGGGCGGAACTAATGCGAAACAGCAATCTCATTGGTTGGCGCTCACCTATTACCATCACTAGCCGGGTTTCCATCCAAAGTTGCGAATTTAACTTGTGCGCAAAACTGGAATATCGCATAAAACATTTGCGAACAAGCATCGTTTCCATCCAACAAGTCAAAGAGAACAAAATCGTCACTTCCTGATAAACTGGCACTATAAATCACTAAGTAAAGTAGGAGAATATAATGATTTTCATATATAATAAATTACTTGCGCCTCAGAGCGAGCAGACGAAACAATGAATGCGGTCATTGCTTTCGGAGGTGGATGCTGCTGTTTGGGAATGCAGTCGTGGAAGACATTTCTGGCAGGCAATTATACAGAAATACTTTTTGACGACAGACTTTGCTCGTGCATTTCCGAATGACCATAACAACATTTCAGATGCTGTGGAATGAGATCGGTCCGCTGGCTAGTCAGGTTTTGCCGTCTCATAGCCAAAGTCACATGACTTTTTTGATGCGCTTGGAGGAATTTATTCTCAAAATGCATTTCCATCTCCCATTATTCGCATCAAAAGTCAAAAACCACCTCAAGCGAGCGTAAAATCTTTTTTTGCGAATTAAGGGATTTTTATTAGAAATGTGGCGTTTCCATCACTCATTTCTCATGCGATACTTCAAAATGCGCATTAAAATAGGGTGATGGAAACATAGCTGCTGTTTCGATTTCAGCCAATCAGTTGAAGCGACGTGATTAATATTCATGAACCCAGCAGCTCATCAGATCTTAGTGCGTTTTATATGGTTATTAGTAGTAGAATTATTATTATTATTATTATTATATTTTCGGTATTATTGTTAGTTTTTTTTTTACAGAAAAACTGAATGACCAACAATGTATCAAGCACCACCACCAGTCCTAAAATCTGTTAAAATGACAAATATGCATTCATACATTTTCATTCATACATGCTTATGTTAATTACTTAAGTTCTACCATAAAAATGCTTGATTGACTGATGTTAAAAGTATAGGCTATATAGTAGAGCAGACATGTACCTCCAGTTCAGTCTCTTCCTCTGGAAGTCCCAGAAGACCCTTCAGCTCCTCGTCGTCACCGGTTTTACTGTCCCCGACGCCGGAGCCCGGCTGACTCTGAGGTTTCTCCCGAATGGTGTAAACACGTGTGGATGCGCCAAACGACATGGTGGAGTCGATGGGAACCTGCTGGGGCTTGTGGGGCTCCAGGCGAATGTGTCCCAGGAACGTACCATGTGCTACAGGAAGACAACATACCTGCTGGTTTACTTGTCTGTTATCTGTATGGCATGGCACGTTTGTCATTGGTCTGATGCACTTACTGCTGTTGAGGTCGATGAGAAACACTCTTTTCAAATGCCTGTGGTAGACGAGGGCCGCATGCACGCGAGAACACGACTGATGGTCGATGGTGAAGTCACAGATGTCTGGGTTCCTCCCGAACAAATAATACTTCTTTTCATCAATGATCAGTTTCTGCAGAGAGAGCATCTCAGTAGGCTGTCTGCAGTCAACAAAACTACTTTAACAACACACACACAATCACATACAAGCGGGGCGTTGTGAGCGTACAGAAAATGGGATAGTAGAAATAAGTTGATGATTTAATAATCTTATCTTTTAGGGTTGCATCCAAGGAAAGGAAAAATAACTTGATCCAATTCTATTTGGCGTGAGCCTGAGCCTACTGATGAAAACACTTGTATTTTGCATTTTCCCCCCCATTTATTTACATTCAGTTTGTCACACATAAATAGTGCAGAAATTATTTGAATAGTCTAAAATCTGAAGCAAAATTATAGCAAGATATTACAGGATTTTTTTTTTTTTTTTACTGTACAATAGAGAATTTTGTGTGTGTGTATATATATATATATATATATATATATATATATATTTTTTTTATCCTAGTTATGGTCACCAACTTTGTACAGAAAAGAGTTGCATTAAGATTCCTTAAAAAGTCTATGGAAAACAATAATAACATACAGGTTTGGAACAACACGAGGGCGGAGTACATGGATTAGTTTAAAAAAAATCTGCGATGGTTAGTTTCTTATTAACAGTCAAATGATTAACTAGCATTCTTAAGACTCGATGAAATACCTCGACAAGCTTGTCTCCTTTCACCACGTCCAGATGCAGTCCTGCTGGAGGCTTCCCTGCCCTGAAACCAGACCAAGCCATGAACATCTCCCTCCTCAAACCAGCCAGTGTGGCAAATATGGCCATAAACAAAGCACACGGCATCTGAGATGCTCTGTTACAAGATTTACTTTTAATAACCAAATTACTTTGATTAATTAAACGCAAGATACACTTCTACACAACGAATGCAGTTTGTAAAACAGGTTCGAGCTGCACAGTGTGACGGAAGATCTGCTAAAGAGCACGAGAGCTAACAGCTCGCTGTAAGATTGCGGTTTTTATGCTGGACACGATAAAGACTTATTCATGCACTAAATCCAGCAATTACAGGAGTGTTTTTTTACCATGATGGACAGTCGAAAGATGGGTTCGTCGCTGTAGTATTTGCTTCCATTGTCACACATTCTCCCCGGCTACAGACACGCCGAGCATCTTGGGTAATCTACTCAAAACTGAACGTCTTCCGGCTCATGAATATTAAAGACGAACCGCGACGCTCTTTTAGAACTCGTGATTGATTGGCTTAAAAGCAGACGTGAGTAAGTGGGCGTCACTCAACTGGCGAATTAGCGAATCTCTCGGTGGTGAATGACGGACGCGAGGGAACGCCCCTTTAGGAAGATTAACCAATAGCAGTATTGCTCAATTAATATTCATGAGCTTTGCCTTTGCCATAAAAGGATTGGGATCTTCGCCTTCCGGGAGACGCTTGTAAAGGCAGGATGACAACACAAGTTAAACCGCATAAACATGAATTATTAACGCAGTTATTGTATGTTGAAACAAAAAGTACATGTATAATAATTGACATTAAATTGAAATGTATCTATTTCAATGAATGCAACTAAAGGCTTGTGTGCAGTGTTTGTGGTTCTGGGTGAGTCCCTCTGAGACTTCCTCTCTGAGTCTGGACTCTAGTTAAAGTGCGCGCAGACTGAAGAGCAGCTCAGTGTGAGTCTGTCTGTCAGCGGTGAGAGATGGGAGACCTCCAGTCTCTGCGAGTCTTCATCAGCTGTCTGGATCAACAGTCTCTACCCCGCATCCTGCAGGTCTGCTCTGGGGTTTATTTCCAGGGTAGGTTCAGCTCTCTTTCTGCATATTCTGCATGACACTTTCTCCAGGCATAAAAAAGAAGCAATACTGTTCTTCACCCAAAATGTATTCATTATTTATTTGGTCCTTAGCCATCTTCAAAAAACTACTAAAAACACATCTGTTCCATCTTTATTTGAGCCTCTAACTCTAGCACTTTCTATTCTACTTTATCTATTTATCTTCTTTTTTATTTAAAAAAACATTAGCTTTCTATTTTTTCTATTCTACTTGTTTTTCTCTCTCTGTGTGTGTGTGTGTATATATATATTTATATATAATACCTTGCTACGTGTACTGTGTTAGGCTAACCGTGACTTGTCATTTGCACTTATATATTGTTGCTCTTTTGTTTGATTTTATTGCTTTTATTGTCCTCATTTGTAAGTCGCTTTGGATAAAAGCGACTGCTAAATGACTAAATGTAAATATTTATTGTGTTCCCCTATGTCCATAAATTTATTTTGCATTGTGATTAATAATTCTTCCAGTTTTATGAATCTTTTAACCATCATCATTTTTGTAAAATAAGAAACAAGGATGTTCTCTAAATGCTATGCTGTGTTGAGATTGACTTTAGTGCCAGAGACTTTGATGATGTACAATGATGTAAAAATAATGATAATTTTGAAATTAAACTCATTAGTTCTTTTAATAATCATTTGTCAAATATTACGGCAACCCCTCTGTAGTAAATAGGCATGCATTTTGTTTTTTTAGAAATCTGACTTGCCCAGTATAATGTTTCTGTTTAGGGTAAATTTAACCTATTTTTACATTTGAAAACACAGAGTGAAAAATAGAAACAGACGATGTGCATCTGAAACCTGTCATGTTTTATGGCTGGGATCTCTGAAACCCCAAACCGAATTAATGCAACATTTGCTAAGCGTGCCACCGAGCAAGTTAAAATGTCATACTTCACCATAAACTGTTTTTGTGTTATTGAAATGGCTGCGGGGTCTCTCCGACCCCAAACAGGACATGAGGTTTAAATTTGTTTTTTTTCATTGTCTTTGTGGTTTACGCTGTGCATCCTCAGCACAAGTAGATGTGTGACCGGATGAACAGTTGAGTTTAGTCTCATCTGTAGTTTGTGTTTCTTATAAAGGGTGATCTCAAATCAAATGTAAACATAAGTAGTTCACTGCTATTTATACATCAGGATATGCTTCTTATACAGCATTATAGGCTTATTTATCTGTCGAATGTGCTTTTACATGCATAAAACTGTAAAAGTCTGTGTACTTTAAATCAGTGGTTGTCAGGAGTCAGATTTTACATTTAATGTCAAATGGTGATCCCAGCACTGTATCACAGTTGTTTGTAATACATAAATAACAAAAATGTATTAAAATTTGGTTTTGAGGATAAGTATTTGCACCACAATACTACTATATAAGGAATGTGTTTTTACCGTTTATTTTCCTATACACTTTCCCCATGCTGAACAGAACAGACTTGCAACCCAACCCAAGTTGAGAACCACTGTTTTAAATAAAGAGGATGTTATCAATTTGATTGAAGTACAGTATTGAAGTCAAATAAAACAAAGGCCTCTAAAAAAACTATAATCAGTACGATGCATCATCACAAAGGAATGTCTATTTAATCCATACTCTCACAGTTCTGGCAGAGATAAGATAAGAAATGCAGAGATAAGTCCTATGGCATGTTGGACTTTGCAATCAAAGTCCATTTTAACAATTTATATTAATCAACTCGTATTAAAATGAACCCATACGGTTATGCAAATAGGACATGATGGGGTTTTTTTTTCTTTCAGGGTCCATTTATGAGCTTTCAGGAAGTGAAGTGTGTTTATCTACTGGAGATTTGGTGAAGATCATTGGTTTAGAGCTCCTGTCTGTATCTTGTGAGGAGATTGAAACTGGAGCTTCATTTGAATTGCCTACTGGATATTCAGGTGAGCCGCTAAACAACAGCAAGATGTTTACAAGTAAAATATTATAAACTAGAGCCGAGTATTTTGGCCTAGTGAAACCTCTTCGTGTATAGATTTTGTTACCATTGCCATGCATTATACGACTGATAGACTGCAACGGCTGGAGTTAAAAATCATCATATGTGTTCTACTGAAGAAACAAAGTCACCTACATCTTGGATGCCCTGGGGGTAAGCAGATAAACATCACATTTTCATTTTTGGGTGAACTATCCCTTTAAGAACTTGAGCTGTCAAGGTGGCTGTTGTTCAGGGAAATTAATTTGTAAACCAAAAGCTAACTGGGCAAGTTTGTCGATTTTAACACACTGTGCATCTCTCTAGGTTACTTCAGACTCGTCGCTGAGGACCTACCGTACAATACAATAGAGGAAATTGTGGGTTTGTGTCCTGTTGGAGTGGACGCCTGCGGCTCCTTCACCTTCATAAGCCAAAACGAGCTGACTATAGACAACTTCACACTACCTGCAGGAAAACAGTTGATCCTGCTGTCAGTGGAGGGTGCCAAAAATGGAGAAAGACTGGCACGGTGTCAAGTGGTGGGGCAGAACATGGCCTCTACAGAGATACTCCTTCCTCTGTCCCTCAGAGGAGAGTTTTATGAGTGTCAAGGTGACCGAGGTTACTCTCTAGAGGAAATCATGGCATCATCCAGGCTGAGTTGCCGTCGCTTCCGCAATACAAATGAGAAGAACAGTGGAAGCTTGTTGGTTTTCAGCCCAGTGTATGAAATTAGTGCCATTATGCAAAGTAAGTATAACAGTGTTACTTGGTAAATATTTGTCAAGTCCTTTTCCCACCGACAGGTTGCTGGTGCCAAAGCCAGATCCATAATTGTCCAGTGCATGGAGTGCTGCAGTGATATATTTTTTTAGGCTAGCCCAAAAGTTAGCATCACCCCGGTTCCTTTGACAAAAACCCAATTGGATGTGTTCATTGGCTTTTGGATTATTTCTGAAAACAAGCCGTGTCCAACCTCTGTAGTCCCATTGAGCAACTTGTGACTAACCGCCATTTTCAAGACAAGTACAATGTTGTAGAATAAAACATGAAAATATCCTGAGCTTGTGTGAACCACATACCTTATTTCAGTCATTTAACCAAAAAAAACCCCCACTGATTTCAGAACAAGGGAACCCAGAAGTGCTAAAATTAGTGCCATTATGCAAAGTAAGTATAACAGTGTTACTTGGTAAATATTTGTCAAGTCCTTTTCCCACCGACAGGTTGCTGGTGCCAAAGCCAGATCCATAATTGTCCAGTGCATGGAGTGCTGCAGTGATGATATATTTTTTTAGGCTAGCCCAAAAGTTAGCATCACCCCGGTTCCTTTGACAAAAACCCAATTGGATGTGTTCATTGGCTTTTGGATTATTTCTGAAAACAAGCCGTGTCCAACCTCTGTAGTCCCATTGAGCAACTTGTGACTAACCGCCATTTTCAAGGCAAGTAAAATGTTGTAGAATAAAACATGAAAATATCCTGACTATAAAATAGAAATAGAGACATAATTAGCGTAGCTGCTGTTCCAACCAAGCAAAATTGATTTGTTTAAC
>NW_015660510.1:218771-222508 GCF_001515625.1 Sinocyclocheilus rhinocerous | reverse complement strand
ACTAATCCCGTATTTTCTAATAATATTACCAAGGGGCAACATGTATATCGAAAATAGCAGAGGACCTAGGACAGATCCTTGTGGCACTCCATATTTTACTGGTGATAATTGAGATGACTCCCCATTTAAATGAACAAAATGGTAGCGCATTATAATTTTGCATTATAACAAACACTATAGGGCAGGGTTCCTCAATAGGCGGCCCGTGAGAGAAAACAGATTGACCCGCACTAATTTAAAATAATGTGGCATGAAAATTCAAACGCAGCATCAGAAAGCTACAGTAACTTACATCGTGTCTACACCGGACGCGAGCGGCGCGGCACAATAAAATACAATAGAACCCATTATAATCAGTGATGCTGTCAACACTGGATGCGGCGCGACACGACAAATCCCCGACAGTAAACTGCTGACTCGTTCTATTTATAACGTACTGACACAACGTTCAAATGATTTGCAATGCTTTGTCGCATCCAATGTAGATACGATGTGACAGCAAAAATATGGGGAGTGTGTAGAAAAGAAAAGTGGACACGGAAAATAGATGATTCAACTGTGAATGGACTGAACAGTTTTGAGTGAGTGAGTGAGTGAGTGGTTATGGAATACATGTGCTGGTTTGCAGTGAGTTCATTGTTTTAACGTAAAAGTTTGCTTTAATTTATTTTCAAGATCTGAGGTAAAATCTATTGTTGCTTTCACTATGGCTATAAAGATAACACAAAATAATATTCAAACTCACATTAGACACTTTTAACATTGAATGAAGCACATAATCATTACCTGAGATTATCACTGTCATATTTTGTATGTTGTTCCTGTCATAGTCAACCAGTCATAGAGCAGGGGTGTCCACTCCTGCTTCTGGATCCTTTAAAGTTTAGCTCCAACTCTAATCTAACATACTTAAACCAGCTAATCAAGGTCTTTGGGTTTACCTGAAAACTACAGGTTGGGGAGTTGGAGCAGAGTTGGAGTCCTTAACGAGTGGGACTGAGTACACATCAGAGGCGGGGTGTCCAGAGTGCTTCTTGAGGGCCATTATTCTGCAAAGTTTAGCTCCAATCCTAATTAAACACATCTGAACCAGCTAATCAAGGTCTTCAGGATTACTAGAAACATCCAGGCAGGTGTGTTGGGGCAGGTTGGAGCTAAACTCGTCAGGACACTGGCTCTCCAGGTGCAGGATTGGACACCCTAATCATAGAGGCTTGATGCATGGAAATGGTCTTGAAATAAATGTGTTCATGATTGAATTTTTATATTTACATACAGTGAGGAAGAACGTAGTCAAGTTCCCATCCAGCCTGGAAGTGGATGTCCAGGACGTGACAGAACAGTTCCAGGATTTAGTTTTCATAACACCGCTATCAATGACTGAAGTTGCGAGTCAGCCAATGGAGTCCTTCCCAACTATGGCAGAGATCCTTGATAGCCCAGAAGGCAATAAGTTTTTTAATTGCAGCTGGTTTGAAGAACTGCAAAGAGGCAGGCGCCTCGTGTTACATAGTTATGGCACAACAACAATGATATTAGCCTCAACTCCAAAGGGGAGGAAGGGAAAACAGTACTTCATCATCTCAGAGAGCTATGGTGGAAGAATGAGAAGAAGGGCCCGGGAATTTGGATCAGTGTACGAGCTACACTTGGCATCCTCCCAGTCTCCAGGTTTGAAAGTAAGTGTGACTCGTCACTGCGAGGCGGTAGAGGAAGAGGGAATGCCTGCGCTCAGTGTCGGCGAGCAGCTGGAGGTTTTGGGAATGGCGCTGATGGATGGACTCAAGGATTCATCAGGAGCTGCTCAGAAAATAGAAAGTCTAATTTGCAAACAGACTATGGAGCTGGACGACGAGGATGAGGAAGATGAGGAAGACGATAGTAAGGAAATCTCTCTGCCACTGTTTATGGCAGGTCACTTTGTTGAAAAGCTTTCAGACAACAAGAAGTATAAATTAACAGATTTAGCGAGTAGTTCTTTGCCTCTAGATATTAAAGTGGTGACTCGGGATAAAGAGCTAGAAAAAGATCCCCTGATGGGGTTACCAGCACTTAAGCTTGAGGAGACTTTCACGGAGACCACGGTGTTGACGAGCCTACCAAATAAACCAGACTGGTGCTTTGAGTTGCCAGTACGCTGGTTACAAATGTCTCTCTGCTTCACCTCTGATCATTTGCCGTGGTCCGAGTCCCCAGAACTTCACGTAGAGACAGTCACTGAGGTGACTGAGAAATTCTACTATGAATATCATAAACTTATAAGCAAAATTGAGGAACCACCTCCTCGTCCACCAAAGAGGAAGCCAGCCAGTTCAGAAGTGCCTAAAAAGCCCCCCAAGTCTGAATCTAAATTACCAAACTTAAGCAGCGCTGTGACCAAACAGCTCGACAACCTGTCGCTGGGTCAGACAAAGGGTAGACGGGCTCCTGCTCCACCTCCGCCAGAAGATGTAAGCATGAACTTTTATTCACCCACTAAAACAGAAATGTAGCATTCAAACATGAATATCTAGGTTTCATAATGAGTCATTCTTAGATTATCTATTATAGGATTATCTATTACTGCTTTTTCCAAATTCCCCTCTGTGGTGATGGAAAAATCAATTGCTCACATATTTACATGGCTTTAGTCTTTGCAACTTTACAGATCTTCTTTATGCACCAAGAGCTTGTAACACTCCAAAGAGAAAGGAAAAAATCTAATCGCATCATATGACCCCTTTAAAGTATAGTAATAAATTTTAAAAAATAGTTAATCCAAAAATATGATCATCATCTTGTTCAAAATCCACAAAACTTGCTTTGTGAAACAAAAGTTGTTCGGCAAAATTCCCAACATGCTCTTTGCTATACAATGAAAGCGAATGGGGATGGACGCTGTCAACCTCCAATAATGACAAAGCACCATTGAAGTACCATACATGCAGGCTGTTCAAATCGTCAAATTTTGGGTATAATGTAAAATATTACACCTATGTATATATACTAAGTCTAGTACTTCTTTATTACTTATTTAAACATATCCACAAACAATTATGTTGTCCATACATAGATGTATATGCACAGTCTACACAGCATAATAGATTGACAAAGAATCAATGTAATAACAAAGGCAATTAATTTCTTACTGTTAGTGACAAATAACTTTTCCCTCTTATATTTCCTTTTATAAGGGCACATCTTTTCTAACCTCACTAAACACAATCTTTGAATGTCAAATACTTACATTTAATGAATTCATTTAGAATAATAAGACACTATAAGACAGTTACCAATTAAATTAAATCAGTATATCAACAAAATCCATCTGCGCACTGGAGAGCTGGCAGAAAAGCTGCATCTAAAGTTTATTGCAAGACTGCTTATTGCAGCTCAGCAGGCATTTACACAGCAATTACAACTGCATAAGTAATGTTATGTGATTAATGTTTTCAAAATAAATGTTTGAATACAGAAATATAAAATGATGGAAAATGAGGATAGATTCATTAAGGACTGACTTTAATCCACTGAATCATTCGCTCAACCATTTTGTTCAAAATGCGGATGCACTGAGGAATGAAACACCACTGTGTTGCTTGGAGTATCCCAAGTTGTTATTATTATTAAATTTCACAGTGAATTATTTAAATTTTCACTATTCAGATCTACAGCAGTGCGGTCAGTTATGAATCATGACAACAATTTTTCAATGTGAATATTAGTGCAAAGTAAACGTAGGGATCGTTTATTTTTTC